>NC_092434.1:12098502-12166002 GCF_036169615.1 Heliangelus exortis
GCATGGCTCTCATTACACTCCAGCCTACCCAAGAGTGGGATGCTAAAATGGGAAGCCAGTGGCAGTAAAAAACAACAACAAGGAATAAGTTTCCAGATTAATAATTTTTAGAAGCATCCCAAACTCCCTTGGAGACCTGTAAGGAGCCACAGATGCTTTTGTTCTTTGTGCCTGTTTATTTTTCTGCCAGAGGTTCATACTATATTTTGTGTTGGAAGGATACGGTATTAAAAAGGGAAAATACTTCCATTATAGCATACCTTTGCCCAAGATTTTGTTACTGCCTGACTGACAGAAACCAGACAAAGAAATAAAACAAAAGGGGGGGGGGAATGTTAAGCTTTCCATTTATTTGAAAACCTATATTATATTATTATTATGCTTTACTTTATGCTGAGGAAACTAACTCAAGACCTGATCAGAGTATCACTTTTCAAATGCCTAAATCCCTGTAAAGGTTTAGTGTCTGGCTGTGTGCATTTTGCTCAGTATTAACATGTTCAATGGAGTACTTTGATTTTTTTTCTTTTTTTTTTTTTTTCTTTTTCTTTTTTTTTTTTTTTATCTAGACGCCAGAAGCTGGTGAATATATGCTTCATAGCTTCAGATAAACCTTTTGTTCTTCTGGGGCTGATCAGCTGGTGCGGCAGCGAGAGGGAGAGGAGGAAGGAAATTCACAGGGGCTCCACGGTTTCAAAAAGTCAAATTACCTCTGAGCCATGGCATTGCTGATAATTTAAATGAAAAAATATATATACAGGCTGCACCACACAACATCTCTACTGTTAGGACTTTTAATGAAGCCCCAGTTGTGATGACACTGAAGCAGGGAACACTACGGTGGGATAATTACTTGGCTCCCTCACAGCTGAGTTTCACAGATGCATTATTAACGGCACATTCCATGCCATAACGAGCACGGAATGTAGGTGGGATTCACGAGCCCCGGCATCCGCCATTAGCAGGTTGGCGCAAACACAAATGAGTGTTTTCACAAAAGCATGCAAAGGTTGTGAAATTCCAATGAATTCTTTCACTGGAAAAAAGAGTTCAAGCTGCCATGACCGGATATGTCACCTCCCCCGGCACGCCGCGCGCCCGGCGAGGCACCATGGGAAATTACAGAATCAGAATGCATTGATTTTTCTGTAGAAAATACAGGCGGCAACCCTGATGAAGAATTAAGGAGGAAATGTAATAACCTAATTCTCCTCCAGCATCCTCACACACACCCCTTCCAGCCCGGGCCCCTGCCTCCTGCATCCAGACAACTGCCAGGTGAAAGATGAGGACAAAAATTAGCTTTTGCTTAAGGAGGTGGTGGGATACTGGGCTGAGGGCACCACTAGCTGCTTACACCAGGGCTGGACTTGGCCCGCTTTGTCTCAGTGTCATCAGCTTTAGGACACAACATTTCCAAGTAATACTTATTTTATGCTGCCACGTTTTGTGTTATTCTCCATGACACTGATCCCCTTAACACTGTCCCTTAGATCCAAGCCCTTAACAGGTTTTCTCCATAGAATACTATGTACAGTATAAGAAATTATTCATAATTCTTCCTCAAACCATACTGTACGTGGCCTGAAAACTATGGAGAATATAGAAAATTCTTCTCTCCTTTACACCACACACATAGAAAATGCAACATTAACATCTTCCTTTATTGGAGGGCAAGTTAGCTCTGCATCTACAATTCCTTCCTAGCCTCATCGAAGGCAGATGCAATTAAGACATTCCTTACAACCACACAGTAGTGCTTATTTCACTGTTTTCAGCATCAGTTTGAACTAAATGCAGTTGCAAAATTAGTGGCAGCCCTGCTTCTCTTTTTTTTTTTTAAGAAAAAAAAAAAAAGCTTCTATTTCAAGGTGACCTTTTTTCTATTTTGTATGTCACCCCAAATGTTGCTGCATGCATACTGAACCAACTCTCTCCCAGTAATTAACACCAGCACTTAATGAAGTCCAGCTGCTGTGATGGCAAACTGAAGGGATGCCAACCTTTGCAAAGTAATACTTGGGCTACTCCAGTTACAGCAGCCTTGAAACCACAACAGTCGACTTCTCTTTACCTACTTCTCAAAGATAAATCTTACCAAAAAGACAAATGTTCACGATTAAGCATTTAATAAGGAAGCTTATCTCTGAACTAATATTTAAAGCCAGAAATTATATAAAGCACTGGATCAATGTAAATGAATGCTGCAAAATTAATAAAAATCCTGAGCAGCAAGTGAAAAGCTGAGATGGAGATTTGCACTGTTAAATACATAAAGCTTTAAAAATCCTAGGAGTGCAGTTCCAAGGGAAAATTTGAGACAGATTCTTCAGCAGTACCTGTTCGTCTGAACTACTTTCCTGATCCAGTACAAGAAGCACTAACAGCCAATGCTTTTTAAGCTATTGCACTCTGCCTGTTGTTTCATTACATGCAGTCATATGGTAGGGATACTAGATGAATGTTTTTGGAGAATATTTGAAAACATTTACATTATTCCATAAGGTTTTTCAAGAGGAAAAAGAGCTCCTTCCACACCCTTCCTCTACATGTGATTTGTTGCTCTGCTTCTTCATTTACCTCTTAACATGCTACTTTTCCAGACAGAAGTACTTATAACATTGCCCAATGTAAGTGGGAAATTTCCAAACTCCTCTCCAGAGTAAAAGAAACCAATTCAAAACTGCAAAACGTGCCCTCCTTTCTCCTCAGACCCACAGAGTATATATTACATCCCATGCTTCTGCTTTACATACCCATGCAGGACTCCCATCTTGGTTAAAGTGCCGTCCCCTTTGGGCTGGAGCCAGAGAACCATGAGCTGAGCTTTCCCCCGGAGGAGAGGGGAAGTCCCTGCCCACTGCCAGTAGGGAGCTGAGGGAAACAGGGAGGCCCAATGATTCAGCTGGGCTCAGCCAATAAAGAGCAGAACCATGGCAGATATACTTAGTTTTCAAAGCTGCTAACAGAGATAATGACTTCTACTATGATAAACACTAAGTGGCATTTTAAAAGGCACGAGAGAAGGGAAATGGCTAATTTACATTAATTTAACTCAAATTACACATAGGTAATGTATCAATTCATAAATATATTCAGCACTAGGAAGTCAACAGTTCTTCCAAGCAGGGGTTAATCCAAGACTCAAGCTCTGCAATGGGTCCAATTTTTCCACCAGAGACCTAAGATTGCACAGAACTGGTATTGAAAGTACATCCTCAATTATGCTGGACGTCCATGCCCCTGAGAATATAACTTAAAAACAAAATCATTAGCTTACACAATAACACAGTCCTTGGAAAAAAAAAAAAAAAAAAAAAAAGAAGAAGAAAAAGAAAAAAAAAAAAGAAGAAAAAAGAAAAAAAGAAAGAAAAAAAAAAAAAGTTGTGTGTACAGAGCAATGCTGACTTCCAAGAACAAATTCCTTTGTTTTCCTTACTGCTAGCTTTGGAGCCTACCAATGACTCAAAAGGAGCTGCACTGAAATATTACACAACCTGGCAGCGCTCTGCAATGTATCAACATTTCACAGGCAAAAAGGTAGCAAAGTGCTAAAAGCCAAGAAGCCAACTTTGTTTTACAGAAAATAATACACATAAATCTATTTTCTTATTTTAAGTTTGATATTAAATTATCCAGACTTTCACAGGAAAAGCCAATGTTTAATTATCAAAAAAGCTGTTGTGGCTGGGTTCTACAAGGGCAAACCATAAGAAGAGGACATGGTGGCTTTGCATGGCACAGTACAAGGCTCACAAACCTCTCGTGTGCTGTGGCCTCTATGTAAGAGTCAACCATGGAAAAAAAGTCTGTTTACAACAAAAAGCATCTGGTAACCATGATTATTCTGCCTTAAAACTGAACATTTTAGATTTCTTAGCTCCCCCTTTTGTTCAGTTCTAGTTCTCATATGTGCTGTTTCCTGCTCTGCCCTGATTTTTTTATTTTTTTTTCTTGTACACATTATAACCCATCATGACAAAATCTGTGTAGTCAGTCAGTCACACTGCTGATTTTTAAACAGGTGAATTCCACCAAGAAAAGAGGTTCATAGATAGAGTTTAAATTTATTTTTCAAATCATTTCACAAGGCAGCTACCCTGTTACTTTTGAAATTATAAAGCTCTCAACTTGCTAGTGTGGAAAGTCAAGGGAATTGTCTACTCGGAAGTAGAGCCTGAACTGCTAAATATGGATTCAGATCTAAATATTGAAACCTTCCTACTTCCCAAACACTGAGTGTTCATACCCAGCAGTGAGTTTACACTTCAGCTTCTTCTAATATGTTTGTGGTGCTCAAATGCAAGCAGATAACAGGGCCTGTATCCACAAAATTATAGGTATCTTCTCTTCTGTCATGGAGGCCTCCTTTTAAAGTTGCTGTGTGCAAGCACTCTAGTGTTATCTAAAAGATCTTGAATAACTTCTGAAGAAAAAAATCTCAAGTCCTTTATTATGAAACTGGCAGGCAGAGCAACTTACATTCCTTATGGGATACTCACTACTCTATGATCAAGATTTTCAAATATAAGGCTATAGACACCTGGAAATAAAGTTTGTTCTATATGTTAATGAATAGAAGAATAGATATTCTAAGGTTATGTGTGAAAAGCAGAGCCTGCACACCTTCCAATATTGCTGAATATATTGGTTCAGTACCCTAGGACACCTCTATATCTGCATAGGTGCAGCTACCCCTGTGCCACACATCATGCACACTCTACAGGCAAGTCAGTAACTTCATGTATTAGATGAATGACAAATATGGCTCAGTCAAGATAAGGTGATAGTTTAAACATGCCACGGGCACTAAGAAGCCATTGTACCATGCAGGTTTTTAAGAACAAAATTCAGGAATCAGGCTTCTTGAATTTAAAACCTGCTCTTAAATCAGGTACATTTTGCTTAGAGAAGGCGTAACTTCACTGTATAATATTGCAGGAATTCAGGAAAGATTTTCTTCCTGAAACGAAATAGAAAACATGGCTCCACAGCCTTTGGAGTGCTAGCTTTCATGTTCTTCTGTAAATTCCCCTCTGGTTTGCCACAAGTCTGGAGCTTCCCTTTTAGCTGAGTTCAGGTGACAAACCCAAAAGGGATGCTGCTGCTAACCCCAGATCTCCTCCCAGCGAGCGTGGCCAGGTCTGGTGCTTCTTCTCTTGTGTTCACTTTACTGACTTTACTGTCTTTTAAAAATCTCTATAGTATTTTGTCAATATTTTTTTATTACAGCAGAGCATGTATAAATATTTTATTGTAAACCAAGGGCCTAAAATAAACAGTTTAGTAAATAGTTATTACATTACAAGGAAAAACATCTGTGGAAACTGTTTTCCGTGTAATTATTCTTGCTATTTTACATTAGCTCTCAATGTGAATTTCTTTGGCTCTAATGTTTCACTTGTTCTAAATCTTCCTCCTTGTTGCTATTATTAAAATCTTAAAAAGGTGCCAAATCTTAAATGAAGAAAAAAAAATGATTCGCTAGAAATTATTCATATCACAGTGAGCCTCTACTAAACCTGGCAGGGGTGCAATATTTTCGGTGAAATTAACATAAAATATACAACTGCAAATTATCCAGGAAATAGCTATGTTCTTTACAGTGCACATTTACATTTGGTAAAAAATGTTCTACTTATCTGTCTAGCACAAAGCTCCAATCGCTTCCAAAGGCAGTTTTAAAGGGATAGTGATAGCTCTGCAGAGGGAGCAGAGTCCTTACAGTGGCTGTAACAAATAGCTGGTGGGGAAAGTGACCTTCGATAATTACTGAAGCCAGCACTCAGCACTGGACATTTCTTGTTGTGAATACTAACAATCTAATTTTAGATTTATTTCTCTTTTGGTTGGCTGGATGGATTTTTGCTATTAGGCATAAGTTCTTTCCACTAAACACAAGAAAAACAGTAATGCCATGTAAAATGCAAATGTTGCTGTAAATATTTTATTAAATTGTTGCATACATCCCAAAAGCTATAGGTCTTAATTGAGAGCAGGCTATTTTTTCAGTCAATATATGGAAATGGAAAATGCTAATTCATGTTTTTCTACTTATGAAAAACCCTGGAGAATGGCAAAACCACAAATGCACTCACTTTAATATTATAAATATAATTTGGCTCCCTCTTTGCAGTCCCTGATGTCCTGGCTTTTATCTCCCAATGGCTGCAGAGGAAGAATCAGAGAATCGCTTTTACATCCCCAGCGCAGGAAGTCACCCCTGTGCACTGCCAGCTTGGCAAAAGAGCAACAGCCTGAGCTTGCAAACGCGGCAAACAGGAACTGAAACAAGAAATTCCAGCACTCTTACACAGGAAACAAGCCTCAAACGACAGCAAACCAGCTCAGGGTGAGCAGCGTGCACACTCAGCCTTGCTGCAGAGCTGCTGCCACCACGGGGCAGCTGGGCCCAGGAGTGGGGTTGCCCCCCTCAGCCCCAGGGCTCTTCGTTGGGTTAATTTTTGCCCTTCAGAGTGGCTCAGACAATAAAGCCTGGAAACAACCTCTCATGAACTGTACTGAATATGACAAGAAGTTGTTTAGTCTGCTACAGGCATACAGCTGCTTGCTCTCGCCTTTATCCATGCACTTTTTATTTCCTTGTCAAGGAAAAGGCTGTTTTTTCCATCTTCTAGAAGGGAAATCACTAGGCATTTAAAGTTAAAACTCTCCAAAGGTCACTGATGCTGGCTTTGAAGACTGGAAATTATATTATTCCTAATTAGACTTTTAATCTCATTATTATAACTAAAGTTACCATGGCTCTTCATCTTCTACTAGGTAAGAGTAAACCCTTTTTTTTTTTCTGTCACTATCCCACGTTGATGAGCAACATCTCACAGTTAAACAGCACAAACAATGGAAATGCAAAATACTTAGCAAGAAGGTTTTTTTTAGTTTTAAATGCTACTAGATGAACCCTGAAAAGTCTTACTACATGCACAAGTCCACCCATGGAAATCCCACCTGAGTTAAAGGACCCGCTCTTGGTTGTCAAGACTTCCATCCTCACTGGCACTGGCAGGGAGAAAAGGGGGGAAGCATCCAACTATTCCATGTCTGAGCTCTTACTCCTGTATCCCCTGAACCTTACCCCTACAAATGTTTCTAATCAACCAATGCTCATGGGTGCAAGTGGGACCTGACATGCCAGTACGAGCTACTTCAGTGAGTGAAACCTGTCCCCTGAGGCTCCTTGTGGATACTAAGGTTGGATTTGCAAAAACCTTGTGGAAAAAGTCTGTGGGGCAGGAATTTACAGGTGCAGACCAGTTTCAAAACCCAGTGTACAGTGTTCACTGTTATTGTAGGCAGGCATATGGAAAAAATTCAATTTTCTTCATTCAAGACAGACTCAGATAACCAACTAGTAAAACTCAGACTATAATTTCTTATTCAGTGTTCCACATGAGATGCATTTTGCTGAATTTAACATGTTTTGCTGTTAATGGATTTCACAGTGTGTTGCCATTTTTATACAGCTGTCCAAATAAAATGTGTACAATGATGTGCTTTTACTGTATTGCTGGCCTGCAAATGGCAGCCACTTCCCTGGCTTAAGTCTTAGGAAAATGGAAAAACTCTTTGAACTTGCCATTTAATGTAAGTATTTTGGGTCTCTGGAGTTCTTTTCCTAGGAAGTCATATTCAAACAAGAATGAAGATGCAAGATAGATATAATTACACCTTGTACACTTATGGTCTAATAGTATTTCCACTACAAGGAAAAAAAAATCCTCAATGCTTTCAGGTCTTAGAAAGAAAAAATGTATTAAGTCATAGTTCTAGAGGTAACAGACCCACTCCTTTGTGGTACTTGAAATCTTGCCTCCTAGCCTGCATCAAAAAAGTCTGTTTTCTTTAAAATTGCAGACCAATGTTTAGAATGCAGGGAACACTAGTGCACCTAACAAAAACCACTTGGTATTTAACAGTTTACAAGAAATGTCTGTGCTGAGGTCCAGAGCTGCTAACCTTCACCATCTTGAGCTGCCTGGCAATGAAGCATTTACAAGCAACTGCACATTTCTGTTTCAAAATACACTGTTCAGAAAATACATAGCGAGTTTCCCCCACATCAACTCCACATGGACTCTTTGGCACCCAAAGCTGAACACTTCTGCACAGAAATCTTCCACAATCAAAGACTGTGACGGGTACCTGGGTACTGGATGCCCTGACAGTGAATGTTAACACTGTTAACACACACAAGAAAAAAAATCCTTAAAATCTTCAGTGAAAAGAAACTGACATTCCTTTTAATAATCTTCTAATAACATACTTAAGTTTTCCAATACCTTAAGTATTTTTGTAGTATTGGACTTCTGTATAACTATGGAGTAGTACAATACACTTTTTTTTTTTAGAGACAAAAATTTGAAAAGACTCTAGACTTAAATTTCAGGCCATCGCTTCTGAATCATTGTAATTACACAAAAAAAAAAAAGTTCTAGATTGCTTTTTAACTGTACTTTTAAAATTTTTCTTTGTTGAACTAGGTCACAGGATATATAACTTTAAAAGGCTTAGATTAAAAAACCTATCATTCTCTTCATAACTTTTCCTAGACTTTAGGAATAAAGACCTAATCAAAAAAGTCAGAAGTCACTCTATACAATTTATAGATATATTCCTTTTAGAAAAAGAAAAGTTAAAAAAAAAAAAAGGAAATTCTTAACTAGAAAGTTAAAAAAGGACAAAAATGTCACTGGAATACTTTCTTTTCTTCAACTTTAACAATATACACCCAACCCAGCTTGAATCAGTTACTGTTCATTGCATGAGGTTTCATCATTTGATTTTGTTGCCAATATTTTTTCCTGGATATAACTCAGAGTCATGGGGTTTATGAAATATTTGTCCATACCCCAATAACATATAATAGCTGATGTGTGCAAAACAGAACTGCAGAGTACATACCAGTGGTGCTGGTATGATTCTAGTTGATTTTGATCCTTTAAAACACCCAAACTCTACCTGGAGCAAAACCTAAACTGAGTGGATCTGTCTGGCCTGAGCCACATCAGAAATCTTGCCTGTGAATACAGTAAAGACAGTAATCAGAAAATCTGAACACTTCACAATTACAAACAACATGTTCACAAGATTTGGTCATCTTTTAAGGCCCTTAACTGTCCACCAGCTGGTGGATGATGTGCTTCCGAAGGCAGGATTAAATTTAACATAGGCTGTGACTGAAGTAGTGACACATGCACATCAGAATTGTGCTCTGTACTTCCTACCTATGATGTCATTTTTGTAGTCAGCTTCTCCACCAATTCAGGAGGTGCAAAAGAAGGAACCACCAGACCAGATTGGTTTTGGCCTGTTCCTACAGGAAGCAGGAGGTAAAGGAGGTGTTTTGCCCTGCTATGGAGCTCTGTCTTCTGAAGACCATGGTATTCATCCACTATTACACTGGTTTTTTTTCAGCTGTGGCAGGACAAAAAAGACTTTTTTTCATTTAGAAAATCATGATTTTTCAGTCCTTTTATGTTTGACATTACTGCAGGGAAGCCCACCAGGGAAAACCTGCAATCGCCTTCCTCAAGCTTACTGTGCAATCACACAGAGGTTTTTGGCTGTCACAAGAATGTAAGTTTATTTTTTAACTAAATAAATTTAATTTTTAAAATGGCATACAATGAATCTGTCAAGTCAAATATTCAATTAAAACCCTTCTGATTCTTACAAAGGCCCAAAGCTGTCAGAAGTTACTAATAAATTGAACAAAAAGGAGTTTGTGATAAAAATTGCTATACAAGGAAGAAAGCACATCTGGTGCAAATGACAGAGACCGTTCATGCAAGGGCTTTATCTGTGCGAGGAGCCTTGAAACAATGAAAAAAAGGCAAAATAATTTCATTAATTTACATAGGGCTTCGTTCATAGGGATCACTTCTAAGGAATCCTTGGGTAGAAAGGCTTTCCTCCATAAAAAAAAAAAAAAATCTAGAAAAAATTTAAAAAAAAAAAGAAAAAAAAGCAAGGCACCAGTACCCCAAACAGGCAGAGCAAGCAGGGAGAGCTGTGGTCGATCGGAGTTGCTTGCCAGCTATGGGGAAACAGAAATATTTTTGAAGGGCCAAGTCAGTTGGTAACCTTACCAACCTGAAAGTTGTTCTAGAAGACCAGATTAAATCTTCCCAAGGTTAAGGATGCCATTTAGTTTGAACTCTAATTGAAGGCAACAGGCCAACTGTCTGTCTTTGAAGTCAACCAAATAACAGGAGGAACAAATCTGGACCTTTAGCATATAGACAAACCATTTTTCTCTGATAACTAGAGTTAGAGTTCAGCATACGTACACCAGTACCCCAACTGGTTCAAAACCAAAGGGCTGTTTCATAATAAAAAGAAGGAAAATAAAAATTTTAGCTTCAATGCTCGGAAGTGTTGTATACTGAAGCAGATATTCAGAATGAGTGAAATCTAGAATTTTATTAGTACAAAAGGAATTTAATTATAGTTTACTAATCTTACATACTTTCTTTTCAATTTTCCTATGACTGGAAACAGTCTGGAACCTTATTTAGGTTTCCCCAAAGAAGTAAATAGCGTACTTTATAACTCTGCTTAAGTTAATTCCTAGCAAACCCAGTATGGTTTTTTTGCAGCTCCACTAAACATTCATTCCTTTGTTCTTTATTCACTTCTCATACTTCAGCTATCTCTCACAAAAAGGCATAAAGTTTTCTGTAACTCAACAAAGGTAATACTGGTGACTGGTGTTTCCAAATCAATAAATTTGTTTGGCCAGTAAAGAAGAAACGGGGATAACACCTACTTTCTCCAGATAAAACAGTTATTTGTTAATAAGCTCCCATAAAGGAAACAGCTAGATTTCAGGACAGAACTGATAGAGACATTAGTTCCACAATACCCATGCAGAGAGAAACAACTTCCTGAAAACATGATTTATACGAAGTCTGAAGACTACACCTAGAAATCGGGGTTTTACTCCCTCCTCCACCCCTAATAAGTATTGTGGGTTTTTTTCCTCAAAAGTAGGACACAAAGGGGTGCTGACCTCTCCACTGGGAAGGAGTAGAGCCGTTTTGCCATCTGCAGGGAGAAACCAAACCCCATATGCTGAGGACTTGCTTTCTTTTTCAGATTCAAGATTGGCAAAGAGGGGTAGGAAATTTTTTTGTGAACTTCATAGATGCCACACACATATAAAATATTTGAGAAACAGCTACTAAGCCTCTCTGCAGACTCTTAGATACAAACATACAACAGTTTTTAAGGTTAATAGCATTAATAAAAACGAAGAATAAGTTACAGATTCAGAGCAATCTGAACAGGACAAAGCTAACTTAAAAGCATCATTTTTTGTCACTGTGTAACTGATGTTGAAAGGCTGGGAATATAATGAGGTGCTTGCTAACAGTAACTTTGCAGAAACATGCTTAAAACTCAGCCTGATTGCAGGAAAGGTCTTTTATCAACTGCTCCCTTTATGAATAAATATGAAACTACCAGGAAAATGTTTAAACAGGTGTAATCACAACTGCATATGAAAATTGAGTTTGGAGGCTGTAAGGAATCTTAACACAGTTAAGAAAGAATGAAAGCAATGTAAAACTGTGATCATAGCCGATTATGCATGTATCATGCAAAACAGGAATGTTGTCATAGCAGCTATAAAAATGTCAGTGAAAACTGAACTACTATTACCAAGTTGTAAATGAAATGAAAAATGCAAAAGGAATACATTATGGAAAATGTTATTTCTTTCCTAGTAGATAAACAAGAAAAACAAAATCCATTCTCATGAAATGGAGTAATTTGTATGACCAAATATGCACAGATAACAATCGCAGGAGGCCACATCTGCACAGTACAACTGGATAAAATTCTTAAGGTTTTGATAATGAATTTTCCAGCCTTAATAAGGAAGGGAAAGAAAAATGCAATGTTATGAAACCAGGTTCAAACTAAGAAACCAAGTAAGTAGTAGATTATATTAAGGGAAATTTTATACTTAAGTAAAGGGAGCTTTTTCTGTCTTTTAGTAATGGCAAATTGGCTTTCACTGTTAAACAGTGTGGCTTTTTAAAATGAAACATTTCATTTTTATACACTACACTCACTACAATGTTATTTAACTACTTGCACAAGTGGTTAATGCTAAAAATAATTACCACCAAAAATAGAAACCCAGGCTTGGAGCTGGACAAATTAACATGAGGACTTATGGGCATAAGCAAACCCCTCTGCCCAAGAGCCTGAGCCAGCAGCCAGCTCCCCTCAGGCTCCCCTCAGGCTCCTGCAGTGGGGTGGCAGGATTCTGGGCAGTCCACAGCACTTGGACACAGCACCATAAAAGTTCAGATGTGCATGTGGAAACGTCATGTACGTATGCTGTTCATCTGTTAAAATAAATACACTTAGCCTTTTTTTTCTTAAAATTAGTCTTTCACTATAGCCAGCCACTGTGAAATGAAAGTCTAGTACATATTGTTAATTATGGCAAATCCACATAGAATTGGGTATTGAAGAAAGCACTGGGTAAATATATAAAGTTTGCACCTTCATTTCTGCATTAAAAGAGCAATTACTTGAAATATGCTTTAGAAACATCAAAATTAAAAATATATTTTTGAGTTCCTAATGTGTCCATAATTAATTCACACATTCTGATGTTGAGTCCAGAAATATGTTCTTGTTGATAATTTACATCTAATGCTTCAAACAATCTGGTGGATTTTTATTTGCCTTAATGTCTGAAAGCTATTACCAAGATAGTGCTTTACAATGTCATCAGCATTGCTACTTTAACTAACACCAGCACTTAGGTCTTAAGAGTTTCCCTCAAGAAATAAACAGTTTTATCTCGGGACACAATGTCATGACAGTATCTTAATGGAAGGCAATACCAAATAGCACCCTTAAACTTCAGATCAATTAGAATTCAAGTACCATATTAAACAAGATACACAGGAAAATGGGATTTCACAAGAATTGAAGCTGCACTTCTTACACCTATTTCATATAAAATAAAGTAAGTTTTACTATAAGAGAGATTCTGAGAATCATTATCTGTCCTCAGCTCCCAAACCAATGAAACAAGTAACAAAGTGCTTCACAAATCAGGCCTGAGTATCAGAAGTATTTCACATCCTCACCAGAGATGCCAAGGGCTGGTATTTCAACACATAAAAAAGTCAGTTCTGCAAAATGATCTTTACCTACACCCTTTTCACAAACACATGCACTTAGAATCTACTGTGACAGGTAGGAGTTCAAGACCATCCAAAATTAGTGTACATTTTTATTTTTATAATATGTTAGCAGTTATGTTAAGACCTGGATTTATAAAAATTGTGAGTTCCTAAATCAAGATAAAACGGTTTGCTTCAATTTTTAAACAGAAGAGGAAAACATAACTGGGACTATATTGGTTTGAGACTAGGTTTGATTTTGAATACCATCTCAACCCCTTCATCACTGTGCTGGCTTTGTATCAGTGACTGAGCTTGGTATCAACTGCTAACTAATCTTTTGAACATAAAATCAGCTTCCTAAATTGCTGCTTTTTACAGAACTACTTCTATTGTACTATTGCAGTTGAACCTCTTAAAAATAACAACAAACACTTTTTTTATCTTAAAATACTATGCTACTTTTAAATGTTAAAAAAATAACAAACCTATATTTGGTCTTTTTTTGTTTAGAATACTTGTATGCATCTAAAAGAAACATAGCTGTGAATGGATCTTATTCTTCTTTGTGTTTAATCCTGGCAGAGTGCTTCCAGAACCTGAAACATGATCTCCAAGGGCAGGCAAGGTAATTCAGATACTTAGGAGTCCTTCACTACATTCAGTGTATGATATGCCATGGCTTAGGGCAGTACTCAGAAAACTCTCCCCATCCCTACAACTGGATAGTCCCCGTCACATATACCAGGGAGTTATTTATCCAGACAGCAGTCCAAGAACCAGACCACTGAACAATTTCTGTGTGACTTCTGGAAGTTTTCCCTCCAGTGCTCCCTTTTGTCCCCAGTGGCTCTCAAAGCACAGACTGAGCCTCATGCTTCACATCACACCAACACCAACATATCCAGCCCTCCCTTGCTGCTCACACCAGCATTCCTCTGGGAATTTTTACTGGGAGTACTGGCAATTGCACATGTAAGGACAGGAACAGAATTGGGGAAGGAGTCTGCAGAGCTCTAAGGAGTCAGACAGCCTCTCACAAGCCTACAAATGCTTATGGTCCTCTGGAGCTGGAGGGGGGAAAGGTCCTACAGCAATCCTAGTGTTAGAGCATGACCAAGAATCTCTGTTAGCCCTGTTCCAGCACTAAGTGAGCCCCAGTAGAATTTTCTGTGCATGTTTGCCTGAAGAATTTCTTAGAGAAAGGAAAGTGAGGACAATTGTTCATCTTTTTGAACATTAAACAGAAAACATCCCCCAAGCTAACCAAGACAAAGAGAAGAACTGCTATGTCTATTTCTCTTACCAAAACACCTGAGAGCCCCAATACAGATCTGAATGCACTTTCCCTTGATACTGGGTGGACTGACCTCCTTGAGACCGATGAGCCAGTAGAATTTTGTGCACTCTGAAAGATATTAATTACAGCCCTCAACTGGGCTTTAGGAACAAGACAGCCATAAAAACCAAATAGGAAACCTTGGGTCAAATACTGATGTTCCCTGCACAGGACTCTGAGCAGGGGCTCCCTCAGCAGCACAGGAGGGGGAAGTGCTGGGGCCCTTTCCTGGTGGCAAACACCAGTCCCATGCCACAGGGACTCAAGCACTGCGATGAAGTCTGAAGCTCCACAGTTCCACCAGGGAAAAGCTTCTACTGACAGATCTCCATGCTCCTGGCTGCTGCCATGGTTGCTCTATGCCCCCTGTAGAGCCCAGGGCTACATAAGCCCACCTTGCCCTGCATCTCATAGAGACTGCACATCAGAGGCAGTGGTAGGTGGGGAGATCAGGGGGGAGAAGCTTTAAACATTGCCAGGTCAGAGCAACAGGAGGTAAGCAAGTACAGAGGCAGCAAGAACTACTGAAAGTTTTTGATATACTCCCAGGTGGACTCCCCAATGCCTGTAAATGTTTCAAAGGGGGATTCCCTTTCTGTGGGCATGGCAATGTTTCAAAGGAGCCTCAATCAGTGCAATGTTTCAAAGACCTCTGCTCTCTAAAAATTCCACCTTGCACCCACTCTGGCTGGAAACATTTCTAAACAGATCCCTTCCTGGCTAAGCACAGCTGAGGAGGTTTCTTCTGTTGCTTACAGCCCTCCTACAGGCCCCAGTGTAAAATGAAACAAAACATCTACCATTTACCTCCTCTGGGGATGTATCCAGCCTGCTCCTTCCCCAGGGACCCTGCACAGGACCCAATATGCCTCTGTACTTGTGCACAGGATATGAAGGGCTAGAGTGCACAAGGGTAATTTTTCAAAGCAGTGTGTGGGAGTAGCACTGCAAATTCCCTGCATACTGCTTTGAAAAAAATAAACCTCCTACCTCCATGAATTATGAGCAGGGCCTCTGGCTCCAGACTGAGGAGCAGAGAGGTTGAAGAGAGAGGCACAGCCAGTTTAACTGGAGGCACTCTTTAAGACTACAATGTAGGAAATAACTGAATTCTTTAATCATATTACGGACACTGACACTTAAGAGGTGTTACTGCTACAGAGCAGGAATTCCTTTGTTGACAGTCACTTGAGCAGAATAAAACTAAGGAAGTGCTTCGGATATCTGAACTATTGATTTTGTGTTTCTCAAAGTATGAGAAGAAAGTGCTGCTGAGTAGTTTTGGATTATCAAAGCCAAGGGTTTTTTTTACCTAAAAATTACATGTCAAGGCTAACTTCAGTGTCTTGGCTCACTTCTGATTCAAAAGAGAGATAAAAATCTCTCCCTGGAAATGCTTATCCTACTCAAATTCTTATCTTAGATTGGTATCAATCATTCATTTTCCCCAGACAGCACCTTGATGACTATATTAAGCCAGATACCTTAATTTTAGACAGATACAAGTTCATTGAGATGAGTGCGACCCTAAGCTCCTGAGGGCAAGCTTCCCCCTGGCCCCTGAACACCCGTGTGGTCACCCTGGGATCTCAGTGCCCCCCCAGCTCAAACAATCCTCATCTGTAGATCTTTAATTGACAATGATTACATTAATAAGCCCTGTGACACAGACCTGAGCTGCAGAAACAGCTATATTAGCTTCTCTCTCGCTGCCCATCTGACTAGACTTGGTCTAACACTGAGAAGGGAAACTCTTGCACCCCTTGTGTTATAAGCAATAAACCAGCCTGAATGGTAAGGAAGCACATGGTGGTTTCTCCTGTGGTCTGAATAAGAGATCCAGCTCTTGGGCTCTGAACACAAGCAAAGGAGCAACCCTGGGAGGCAATTCATGGCTCTCTTTACTATTACTGACTATTTACTATTATTGCACACCATGCAAATGCACACCAAAAATTTGCACATTTATTGCAGAGGAAATGGTGACATCCAGTCTCTCCCCTTCAGTTCTCTCTGTAAAGACCAAATACCAACAGCTGAGTCACTGCTAAAACCTTTCAAGAGGAAGTTGTGTGCCCTGAAGAAGTGGTCCAAATGCCTCGTGGATTGTCTGAGATGCCCAGAGTAAGAGGAAGGCATTATTAAAGGTTTCTGTACTTCACTCTTTTCTAAACTGCACCATAAAACATATTAACATGATGGATGTTCTCAGTCCACATCTCAGCAAACTGACACAGAGACATGACCCCACAACAGAATAATCATGTATTTTCTTACCGTGTCCTAGGTGTACAGAACTGAGTCCATACACACCTTTGTATTTATAGAGGCTTCTCCCAAACATCTATTATAATTTATGTACAGCTTCAAGGAAACAATAGGTACAGTTTTCATGCACATATTTTTCTCAGCTTCCTAAATCTTCTACCACTGTTGTTTTCCACTAGCACTAATAGTTAACCATGTAATATCATATATACCATTGTGTATTATTCCAGACAGCACTAATTTGGCAATATACGTAAGTAAACACAAATCATTTAATGGAAAATTAAGATATTATATCTTTCCAAAAGGAAAATCAATTCCCATCTTGCAACAAGCAAAACCTTACCTTAGCACTTTATGACCTTTGTATTTTAAAATAATTTATTAGATACTGGATGACAAATTAAGTTGAAACAAGTGATAAGCTTGCCTAAGGACTTCTCTTTCAGGCTTCTTAAAAAAAAATCTAGGGGGGATGCATATGAAATCACTATGGTCCAATTAACAAGGATCTCACTCTTCAAGCTTGCAAATAATAGATTACATTAACACCTTCTGCAAAAGCAAACATTTTTAGATATCTTCATCTTAACCTGCTTGACATTGACTTCAAACTCCTGCCTGGTTCTAGAATGAAAATTACTGTGACTGACATATTTTTCATTTGGGGGGAGGGAGGGGGTGAATACTGTGTCAGTCCATATTTTTCTCTCTCTGGTATTTATGCATAATTCACTTCAAAGATAACAGGAGTTACACACACGCATTGATGGGAGAATAGTTTCTTAAATTTAAAATTGTTAAAGGAAAACCATTATGGCTACAGGAGATAAATGCTGCACGTGAACATATGAGACTCACAGAAAGCACTGTAGGATCCTTGAAGAATCTCATTTGATGTATACCTACAGTGGGATGTGTAACTCCTTGTGGTCTATGCATCAAAATAAACTGACCTCTTGTGCCAACACATATTTATAACATCTGTACATATGGTTAAAACATTTCTTTGTGTTCACCTGAAAGGCAATCATACAGCTGCAGCAGCAATACAACTCATCAGATTACAATAACACTTTACTATAAACTTGTGCAACAGGACTGTAGTAGAAAGCAACAAGCACTGATTTTTAAAACACTTGCATATCTGAAAAGTTGAACTATCTGAAGTCCAGAACTGTTGGAAAAAGAAGGAAAAAACCCCATTGAAATAAAGTGTTTTGTTTTGACAATGTTCCTCAGGAATTCACCACATTTAGCTGGGAAAATGCTAGCAGTTGAATCTATTCAGTGTCATGACATACAAAATTGAAACATAATTGCTCCTAAGTGGTTGACAACTAGCAAGTACTTTTTACATGGATAGAGAGAAATTTATGCTATCAAATGGAAGATACTGTCAAAAGTTTGATTTTAATATAAATGAAAATGCTACACGAGGACTCAAAAGGATAAGGAAAAAAGCTCAGCAGTAACACTTTTATAACCACATATTTAAAAAGCTTTGAAGTGAAGAATCATTACATCAGAGTCATTTTCCTTGAAAGATAAAAAAAAAATAAATTGCAGCATGAATATTAACAAGTTATTAGAATAGTGAATTTCAAAGAGTAGCAAAAAACAAGCAGCCGATGAGTGGCCTAGTTTAAAGAATGTCTTACCAATCATATGGTTAGCCACATGGATTTGTATCTCTCTCTCATTCTCAAAGGTCATCTGGCACTTGATGCATTGATAGGTCTTTTTCTGTTTAATAACCAAAAAGAGATTAGAGAAAACTGCACTGTAGCATAAGGTAAGTGTGATCATGAATACAGCATGTTACGTGGTTCAATCTTCCTCCACTAAGGACTTTTCTGCTCACATACCCCCAACAGGACACCAAGGTGGGCTGGGATTTTTGGGGACCATAAGTACAATGTCTAATTAACAGCCTGCTTTAGGAGAATTTTAATTTCTGACTTGAAAATTTCAAATTATAGTCCTTGAAAATCTGATTGAATATTTGAGCTACAATTGGATTACTTGTGTCACTTAACTCATTGCAGGAAGATTTCCTGCAGGGTGAAATAAAAGGCATTGAAAGGTAACTCTGTTTTCAAAGGAGTATCAACTTTCTCAAAAAATTCCATATTTAAATTCAAAATACAGTAGGCCAAACACCTATAGTTACTTGCAAGAGTAAAGGACAAAAAAACCCCAGCACATTTTGTAATGGTCTCCCACCAGAAATCCTGCATTACAGGATTCTGCAATCCAGAAAACTGCATTACCCCAACGAGTGGTTTCCTAGCACGATCTATTTTGTATTTTCTCTGTCTCAAACTCATACTAGGGAGGCTTAGCTACAGGTCAGGAGACAGTTTGGAGAGGCAATTACATGAACCATTTATTTAAATATGGAAAAGGCTTTTGTACTCAGTGTGACAGTGATGCATGTACATGTGCAACGTGACAGAAAAGTGCAAGAAATCATTTGTAGATATTGAAATGTATGTTGAAAAGTTAGACCTCCAAGCTAGGACAAAATCAAAAAACAATAATGCTAAGCGTTTGTGCACTTGCAAAACCTCTTATTTCCCAAAGCAGAACCATGGTGCCTTGGTATAAGGTGCATACTCATGTACAGCATGGGAATATGCTGTTTATATAAATATCTTTTTACACACAATTTAGAAAAATTGGGCCTTTTGTGCCTACTTCTTCCTGAAGAAGTGTTCCTATTGCAACACTTGCCACCAGCCATGAGCATGTGGTCTGTATCCTTATGGCTAGATGGCAGCAGAAAGTATGCGAAATCTCCATGCACTGGCCACAAGCTCAGCTGAGGAATGGTTGAGAACCTCAGGCCATCAGCAATGAGAAACACAAATCAGAAAACCACACCTTTTCGAAGCAAAATATTTTGCGGATATTTTTTCTGCATTTTTAGATGCACATTATTTTTTCTTACAGCCCCCACCCCACACCCGGATATAGAATCCCATTTTTAGGACAGCAGTAATAAGTCAGAAGTTTTGAGTTAAACAGAGGAGTTGCTGTCACCTCCTCTGCGCATGGGATCCAATTTCCTTGAGCACCTGCTGAGGAAAGAACAAATTAGGTGCTGCCAAGAGCTTCTTAACTGCTTCCCATGTCATCAATGGCAACAAGTTAGCCTGCTGGAGGTTAATGAACATGCTGTAATAACATAATAACAAATGCACCAGTCTATGGATGTTATGCATATTCCATGAATTCTGTAGGCAGCGTGTGTTTCCACATAGGCAGGGGCTTTCCAGCCTAAATTAACAATGGGTGATTAACATGAAAATAGGAAGAAGGCTATAGTCTGTTGCCCGAAACCTGACACAGCCAACCATATAAAAGAAAATAGTCTGGATTGGCTAGTTATCCCTAAGCAGCTCAAGAAAGTATCCTCCTGGAGTCTATTCAGAAATCAAGGCTGTTAATGGAAAAGCAGCTGGATTTCTGCAGCACTTTTTCTTGGGAATCTATTCCAGCAGATGAGCGCAGTGCACATACACACACACACACACACACACACACACATACACACACACATCCTCTCAAACACACTGGCACACACACACTGAGGGCTCCTAGCTTTGAAACCAAACCAAAACAGAACACAAAAAAACCTTGGTCAAGAAAAACAGGATTGGGTGGTGAATGATTCATGTGGTCACATTTAAAACTTGAAACCTTCTTTAAAATTTCAAAGTCCTGTGCCTTATTCAACACTTATCTCTGTTATAAGAGCTCCCTAAGTAACTAGCTAAGGCCAATATTTCAGCTCAACTCTATTTCAAACCTTTAAAGTTATATTAAACAGAGGCAAATGATTCATTTTTTTAATTGATTTCGGTGCTTCTGAAAGCTCCTTACTACCAGATTTGGAGACAGGATGTCTTTGTTTATTCACAGACCCAGTGCAAACTCCTCCACACCATTTCACAAACTTATAAAACACTGTGTGCTGTGACCACCCCTCAGAGAAGACAGCAGATTTCAGACTTCCTCTGAGTATTATCTTCAGCTGCAGCTAAGACATATGCATACAAAAGAGCAGCTTAACTGAGGCAATGCTCTTGTCATAAGCATTTTGCTTGATATGAAGTGAGGTCAGTAAATGGTTTCAAATAGGCCACAAAATAATGATAGCTAGATTATCACTCAGATGTATATGTAAGAGATGGAAGAGCCCAATTTTTGGCTCATTAACAATTATCCTTATAAGAATGCCACAAAGCCAGACTTCCATTCTCAGTAAATTGGGGAGCACTAGTTTTAATGCAAGATTGTGTTATTTGTGGTGCCAAATATGATCTTCAGCTACCATTTTAGTGGGTATCAGGGCTTCATGAACATTATTAATGGATCAGTAACTCTATATTTAGAGTTTTGTATTGATGTGTGGTGTAAACAAAGGTGCTCAGACTCTGAGGAGCTGAGTCTAGGTGGTGGCATCGAGAAAACATGAGAGCAAATGAACAGCAGAGAGCTCAATCCCCATTAAGTAAAGATATTTAATTCTAATCTTGGCACAAAGTAGTAGTATTAACAACAGAGGGTTCTGGTTTCTTTTCTGAAGTAACTGTTGTTCCCATGGGTTTTCCAGACTGTCCTCCTTTAAATCTGGAAGTGGTTTCCTGTTTTACAAAGAAAATATTCCTCCATTCAAGTAGATTTACAAGGGAAGAGAAGGGGTGCAGGGGAGAACAAAGAGAAGGAATTGAGTCCAAGAAAGTGAGCAGGAGAAAAGGAACTGAAAAATGGAGCACAATAGAGTTCATTCTTCCAATTTTCTATGCCACTTCCTTTGCTTCTTCAGTCCAAATAACCTAGGTGGGCTAAATATAGTAACACCATTCAAGATGGTAACTGAATTGAAATCTAAGCATTTGCCATTTTCAATGTTAAACAAGCATTGTTAATAATAACTATGGTACAAAACAAGGTAAAACTGTTGTAAGAGAAAGAACAGCCTGAAATGTGACTGTTTCCAGTATTCCTGAGAAATCTCAGTACTAAGCAACTAGTCATGTTTCTCAAGACATGCACATTCCTCTTGAAGACATACTAAAAGGAATTAATAAAAAGTATTCAAAATTGAAGCTCATGTGCACAGCAATAGGGTCAGAAAAATGGAAGCATTACCTCAGATGCAATCATGACAGAATGAAAAAAGGTTCTGAGCTTTACATGCACCAGATACAAGAATGATACATCCACTTGTGATGCTCATCTAAAAATAACACTTTTAGTCCTATTTCAATAGAACAGTTCATGTAGAACTAAGCATAAGAGTCAAACAAAAACTGAGCAACCTTTTACTCAAAAGCATATTTAAGGGATGTTTCATACAGAAGACATTGACATCACTTAAAATCTCCTACCAGAGACCCTTTGATGCACATGTTTCCATGTACAGGAGACAAAAACTTTGTCCATCTGAAAATCCGCTTTTGTGAATTGGATCCTAGTTAGATACCCTAGAAACACATGTACTGAATTCATATTTATTCTTGGTTATTTGCAACACTAAAATGTAAGTGAAGAAGACAGAAAACAGCAGCATTTTCAAGGATTATATGCTTTTAAACCCCTTTTATAAATCAAGAGCTAATAATTGTTTTTCTCTTCCCTTCCACTTAATTTAAGTTTTCTCATGAAATTCCTTTTTCTTCAATTCAAGAAGTATAACTGCTGGTGGAGTGATTTCCAGCATTCAAAGTATTTATGCATTTTCTATTTCATTGTCACCTTTTTCATTTGATTGTATTTCATTCTGCTTATTCTTATTTACTCTGAAGTATATGCCTACTGTTTAAAATTTAATCTCCCTTTGCTATTTTTCTGTCTGTACCTTTTCCTAAGCTTCAACTGCTTTTCTGTTTAAGAAGGAAAAATCAATAAGGTGTTTAAAAGAGCAATGCAGAAATGCTCAAGAACTGGAGAGAAGCAGTTCTTGTCTGGATAGCTGGAGATTACTCCACATGCATTGTCCACTTCAGATTGCTCCAGTCAAATGGTATTTTACCTGTAAACAACATGCTAACAAGATGACAAGAGAGATCACATCAACTTGCTCAGCTTTCCTATGAAGCCAGTTAAGTAAATTCTATTCTTGAGATACAGGAATTTATGACCATTTAAAATTATTTTAAAACCTCTATGGTAGGCAGATGCACAGGGCACTCATTGCCTTGAGAAATGAGTGAAAGTCTTTCACCTGAGTGAAAGACCAATAGTTTCTACATAACTGATATCAGAATTCAGGTCTTGTACCTATAATGAAGGGTAAGATAATGAATTGTTCCTAATAACAATGTATCTATTCCTGGGATGCTTACCATAAAGGTCTTTGATATTAGCATATATGCAGGACATAGACACTTGTTGAAGGTGCCATTTGCCATCATCACAAATGCTGATTTTTCATTATCTTTTGCAGAGGAAATAAGACCTTTCCTCACGGGATGAAATTCAAAGCATTTACCTTACTAAAGGACTTAAAGCTTTCCCCTGAGTAGAGAGAACAAGCAGGGAAACTCTCACTGAAGACAAAGAGTTAAAGCAAGAAATCAGAGGAGAAAATGGCCAGGGATGCTGCTTCTGACAGTGAAAAGGAAAGAAAAGCCTAAATACTTTAGGCTATAGGCACAGCCATGTGAAGTAAGAATTAGTCCTACCTAAGAGAATAGAGGTGTTTTAAGGAATTTAGACAGAAGTAAAGATCTGAGAAGGAGGAGGAGGAAAGAGAATGACCTAGGCAGAGTCCCAGCTGAACTCTCAAAAGGCATCCCACCAAAGGAGGGATACTTCCATTCCTTATTCTTCGGCAGAATGAGGTATGTGTGCCTGGAGCCTTAGTCACACATTCACTGTACCCAGAAGGAATATTTTACTAAAAAAAAAAACCCCAAAAAAGCAACCTTCTGTGGGGATTACCTCAGAAGCCTGTAACAGGGGCTGTGAGGCCAGAGGGTGCTGAGGCAGGCAGTGTGCTGGCTGCACAGAGCCCAGCTCAGCCAGATGCTGCTGCCCAGCCTGGCCCAGGTACCGAGCCAAAGCTACCAAGTCCCACTGGGGACACAGCCAGCACCAATGGACACATCTCAGCCTGGGTCTTCAGGACATACTTAGGACCTTCTCTTACTTGCTGAGTCTCTGGTATTGTAGTTGAATGGTATTTTCAGGTTCTTTTAATGCAGTAAGATGTGTTTGGAGGTGCTTTAATTAGCAGATTGACATAAACAGGCATCTACGGCTGGAATTATTCATTAGGAGTTGGGTGCCTAATTTCCTTAGATACTTTTGAAAATCTCACCCCATCATGTTTAATTAAAAATGTCAGATGATATCAATACTCAGATGTGTCTACTGGTGGTCTCCAGAGAAGATTTCCAAAATCTACTTCTCATTCCATCTGTTCCTGACAGAGGAAGGACTGACTTGGCCCATTCTTGAACCAAAACATCAACAAATAATTTTGGAAGATTATAAACTGCAAATGATATTAATCTCCTGAGTAGACTTCTGAAACCTTAGTTGGATCTGCATGTTCCCAAGTATCTTGTAAGCTAAGAAACTGGAAAGCAGGCTATCTGCAAACATTACCAGAGAGTACACTTTTTTGTAAACTGCATTAGACAACAATTTCCAGATTTGCTAAGAAAAAATCTTAAGGGAGAGCCATGGAGCAGATCCTTTTAAAATAAATTTTAAAAACCATACACACACACATTCACAGGCACACACATGCATACAGACAAACAGGTAACCTCAGAATGTTCACCCTTACAGACATCCATGAGGACAAGCTCTTTAACAAAGAAATTTAGTTTAGGTGAGAATTTGGGTTTAAAGTGGAATGCACTGCATTTTTCCTCAAAAGTTCTTTTATCCTCCTGCTCATGATTAGTCCCCTGGTAAGAAAAAAATCTCATTTTCCAAGCATAAGAGATCAGATTTCCTTTGGTTTGGATATTGAGCATCTCGGGTTTTTCATGGAAATGCCCCAGTTTTTCCAGACCTGCCAGTTCAGTGGCATCAGAATTCATGGACAAATTCAGTCCCCACCTATCAAGATGTGTGACAAAAATCTGATGCACTGCCACTAGGAATCAAGAAGCCTGCATGGCCAAGCAATCTCTAAGGTGTCAGTCTGTTTTTCCTCCTATTTTGGTTGGATTTTTTAGTAGCACAAGATTTTTTATAAAGTGACAGTTTTAAAAAGCATCATATCAGTTCTCAGTCACATTGGAAGTCTACATTTTATCCCTTGAACATTTTAAAGTTCAGCTGTACTCACCCTGGGAACAGGGGACGTCTGGGTACCTTTCCTTTGGCCACTAGTTTCAGGTGTCAGGTCTCGGTGGTCCACCTGAATGTGGCTCTCAAGGTCTTCAGCACTTTCAAATTTGACACTACACTCTGGACACCTCAGACTGCCACACGGCCTCTCATTCACCTCCTGTGGAGTCAAGCCTGAAGACTGTCCATTGGTGCTCCTGGTCATGCATCCAGCACACAGGCCATAGGGAAGGCCATTTACATCCAACTTTACCAAGTCCTGCTTATTCCGGAACTCCTTCAAGCACAATGCACACTTGTAGAGTTTTTGCAAGGCCTGGCCATTGGGTGACGAGGTTGCAGAGTTTCCTGCCAATTTCTGCATATGGAACGTCCCATGAATTTTCAGCTCAAGGGTAGAGGTGACTGTCTGCATGCAGACAACACAACGAAACCCAGTGAGGGAGTTCCTGAGATCTGGATGCATCTGGCAGTGCTCGATGAATTCCTCCTCACTCTGCAGTGGCATTTTGCAGATCCGACACGTCCCTGTGTCCAAACTCTTGCTGTGAGTGACTTTGTGCTCTGTGAGGGTCAGGAGTGAAGGGAAGCGTTCCCCACAGATGGGGCACATGTAGTGCTTAGCTGGGCCTCGATGGGTCTGCATGTGCTCTCTCAGGCCATTTTCTGAGAAAAAGGTCCTTGAGCAGATATTACACTTGTGGCTACCTTTGATGAATTCTGCTTTCTTCCTAGAACAGTCATCCTCCCCAGGCCTGATGTTATGATCTCTCAAACGATGATTCTGCAAGAGGACTTCCATAGTGTAGGCAGCCCCACAAATGTCACAGCCATACATGGGCTCAGAGGCATCTACATCATCCTCACTGGCTTCATGACTGTTGGAAGTATCCGGATTCTTCATTAACATGTTCTGAATATCTGCCCCTTCTGTCTTCTTATTCGTTGGGGTCATGCCATTAGCCGTTCCATTTTCAGCACTAGCATCAAAAACACAATGTTTTTCCCGCAGGTGCTTTTCAAGCAAGATGATGGCATGAAAAGCTTTACTACAAAACTTGCAGTTGTATTTTTTGCTGTGAGTTGTGATGTGGCACTGCAGTTCTACCTCTGTGCTAAAGGTTTCACCACAGAAGATGCATTTGTGAGACTTTGATGGATTCCCCAAGTGACTATGCTTCACGTGGATCTGGAGATCCACCTCCTTTCTGAAATCCCAGTTACAGGCTGTGCAACGATACATCTTCTTTTCATTGCTATGCTTGACTGCCAGATGCACTTGGATAGATACCTTGGAATCAAAAACTTCTTGGCAAAGGGTGCAGTGATACAACACAAAAGTATGCATGTCCAACAAATGCTTCTGCAAATCATCCACCGAAGAAAACTGTTTGTCACAGCTCTCACAGACATAATGAGTTGAAGTTGTCATGTAATGTACGGTGAGATGTTGCAGAAGAGACTCCTGGGAATCAAAGTCTTCTTTACACTGAGGGCAAGACTGTTTCCTCAACAGCAGTTCCAAATGCAACTTTAAATGGGTTTGAAAACTTTCAAAATTTGAGAACTTTAGATCACACTGATTACACGGGTATTCACCATTAGACACTGAGTTGACGCTAGCAGAAAGCCGTTGCCTTTTAGGGGAAGAGACTTCAACATCAGAAGAAACTGGACTCTGCTCTGCTTTTGACTTCTTATTGTGTGCCAGAGGAATGTTCTTGTGGTTTTCTTTAATATGCTTTGTAAGCTTCAGGATGGAGCCAAAAATGGGGGAGTTTGTGCAATAAGGGCATGAATAAACTTCCATAAAAGACTGTGTTGGCTGAATGACAGGGGAATCCAATTTTGAATTTCCTACATTGCAGTGAGTCTGCTGAATATGCTCAGTCAAGGTTGCTTCAGTCAGAAAGCCCATGGAGCACTGGTTACAGAAGAAAGCGTTGTTGCCATCTTGAGGGGTAGCATTTGGGCCACAGTGAGTAATACGGATGTGTTCCTGTAAGCTATTGATATCTGCAAACATCTCTGGGCAGTAGTTACAGTGAAAGGCAGAAATGTTGCTAAACTGCATCATGGGATAGGCATGGTTTTTATGCACCTTTCTCACGTGTTCATTCAAGTTGTACAGTGTAGGCATGGAATCAAGGCAGATCTGGCATGTGTGGCTTTGCTGAGGTTTGTCTGCATGAATGGTCTTCAGGTGGATCTCCAGAACAGCAAGGCTGTTGAAATCACGCTTCGAGCAGTACGGGCAGCTGTAAGTAACTTTAGACCAGTTCTGGCCTTCCTCTCTGTCCACAGACCTTATTTTCTTTTGGCCTCTCAAGGGCTTTAAGGTCGAATCTGGGGTGGAACCTCTTTCCACCGACGCGCTGGAGTCGGGCGTTGCGCTGCTCATGGATGCCACGCTCCCCAAGACTGGGTCAGGACTGATGCTGTGATTACTAGAGTCAGGTTGTCTGTGGCTGTCCAAGTGGCAATAGACTTCCTCCACTGAAGAAAACTGCTCCGGGCACATAGGGCACTTGTGTTTTTTGTTGGCATGGGCTTGATGAATGTGTGAGAGCAGCGAGTTTTCGTCTGCAAATACTTCAGGGCAATGAATACACTGCAAATCTGCCTTCTCAGAAAGCTGTGGGTGGCGTGTCATTACGTGCTTCTCCAAGTCTTCAGTCTGACTGAATGTCTCTTCACAGTAATCACACATAAAATCATCCTTCTTCACCTCTTTCTCATTCTTTGCCATATGTTCCTTGTTCTTTTTATGAGCTTGCATGTGACTCTGCAACGAGCTGGTAGATGAAAACCCACGTTTACACACAGTACACTTGAACGGTTTGCTGGAGCTGTGGGTTTTCAGGTGAATTTTGAGGTGGTCGCTGCGAGAAAACGCAGCCTCGCATTCGTGGCAATGGTACTTTTTATCCCCTGTGTGAAGCTTTATGTGGCGATCCCTACTTCTCTTGTGCTTAAAAAGCCGACTACAGTAGGTGCATTTGAAAGGTAGTTTGTCACTGTGGATCTGCTCGTGCCTTTTAAGGTAGCTCAGGCGAATGAAGGACTTGTCACAAAACTGACAGGGATACGGCAGGCCAGTCCCCCCTTCCTCCTCCCCGATGCCGAGATCACACCCATCTCCTATCATCTGAGTGGGTGATGCAACATCTTTGCTGGAGGGAGATGAAGCCACCCAGGAGAGTTGTGGGTCGTCATCACCATCTGTAATGGGAAAGCAGAAAGGAGATTAAAAACAATTCCCAGTGCATCTGTGAAATAAGGACAAAGCTCTCAACAACACTATGGGCTTCTGCTACTACAGCATAAAAAAAAATCAACTAAAAAAAATATCTCTCTAGCATTTCAAAGGAGGTTTGAGAAGGAGAAATAAAAATACATTTGTACACATAATTCACATATATGCCAACATGTAGTATTAATAAAAAACATTTTTCTTTAGCAGGTTTAACACCTGCTGACTGTACTCTAAAGCAATAAACAATGAATAAAGCAAGCAAAACACAGTGTGCAATGAAGCAATGCAAACACTTAAAAAAGCTACAGTGTTAAGTGATCACCTGTGATTTTGTGGGCCTTTTTAAATGCTGCACTAAGATGGTTTTAAGTAATGTCTCTATTAAAACACTGTGGTTGTCTCAAAACTGTAACAGAATGAAAGACTGCTCAAAAGCAGAGTCAAACATCTAGGGAAAGAAAAGGATCGGATTTGAGACAGCTCAAGAAAATCAGAGATCTGTACATTCATTCATAGGAAAGGTAATGCTGCCTGCTTGGTACAAAACCAAACAAATTAAAAGAGCCCAGAAAATCACCACTGGAGATCTCAAGACATCGCAAAACAATCAGCTTCAGGATAAACCAACAATGGCCCAGCCTCTGTTTTAATAACTATTTCCTTTGCTCAATATGAGGCTTTGGAAAATATTTTATAATTTGATATCACCATAACGAAACACAGCACCAACTCCAGCAGCAAAACAGTCATTTTAGGAAAAATACATAAATTGCTGGCAGCCTTCACAAACAGAATTGTTAACAAGAAACAGAAGAGAAGATATCCTAATTCCAATAAATGCAGAAATGTTGAGTGAAGCAAAAACACCACCAGTCCAAGATAAAACTGTACCACGGAATAAAGCAAAAATAAAATTTGTGTAAATGAGGTTAGGCTCTGACCACATATACATTTGGAGATTCAAAAAAGGAACCAGTTCTCCAGATACGTTGTCTTTATAAAACATTTAATGCTCCTACTTCAGCTCTTACTAAAACAAACCAATAAAAAAATCCCCAACTGTGCGTGTAGGCTGCCACACGCGCACTCCTCGTGCCTGCCAACTGCAGAGTCACCAGGCAGAGCAGAGCACACGTACAGCGGAGCAGCTCCCAGAGAAAGGCTTGGCTAATGAGGATATCACCACCCTTAGAGCCTGGCTCCTGTGGCACTCTCTCTTTGGCAAAGATCTTCCTTTTCATCCCAGGAAGAGAGAGAAGAGCTATCTTGGACAGACTAAACCAAACTCACCAAACAACTTTTCTGGCACGACGGGGCTGCCTGTTTTCCGGGATGCACGGCTCAGGCGCGGCTCCCTCGCCCCACGCTCCCCAGGGAGCTCTGCTCTCGCCGTTTAGCTAAACCTGATCCAGAGCAATGCCAGACACTAAGAACACACTTCCTCCCCTCCCAAAATGCACCCCAGCTCTCAGAAAGCACCCACACTTCTATGATGCTCAAGGTCTTTGTGCTCAACTAATTCCTGCGAGCCTAGCTGAGCCTGGACCAAAAATACAGGCAACGAGCTCCTGATTTTTACATAAACTTTTCGCTAGCTTCGTTCCCCCAACCATGAGTCGCTCTCTCTCTACGGCTGCTACAAAGCCTCATGTTCCCAATATAAACCCCTCCACTGCCTTCCCTGCTGCCAGCACAGCTTCACTCTGCCCCCCGGGAGCCCCTGTCCCCCCATCCCCGCCGCCAGCCGCATCCAGGGCTCCATCCCCACGGACCTGTGGCCACGGGCCGGCAGAGGGAAGGAGGCAGCCGGCTGCCAGCGCCTGGATTAGGGGCCCCGGGGAGGTGCGGGTAGCTCAGGGCTGGCTAATTCCCTCCTCTCGCCAGCTGGGCTCCTCCAGGGGAAAGGAGACAAAGGGGAGCAAGAGGGGGATGCTGGGCCTGAACTAGGGCAGCACATGTTGCGTTTTTTGGAGCTACTGCTGTCTACAGGGGGAAGAAGAAGAAAAACAACAACAGGAGAAAAATCACACCACCACTGTTACTTACTGCTCGGTCTTGCTAACTGAAACTAAAATAATTTTAATATCCGCTTTGGAAAAAATATTATTTAAAAAATATGCACTTTAAATATCTTCCCTTTTGCAGACAGAGGAAGGACTGCACCAGGAAGAACCTGGAGCACTTAAAAAGGCTCCAGTGAATAAAGCTCTGTTGTTCAGCTTTGAAACTGTAGATGCAGTGGGCCAAATCCAGTGGTAACACAGGCCAGGGCAACTGCTTTAACTTCCTTACATCTATAGGTGCCTGTGCCAACCATTACACTGCCCACCATACAAAATGAACAAATCTTTTAGGTCTCTTTTTCCTCTGCAACAAACCAATCTACCTCAAAATGCACTCTGACATCCAAGCATGGCCAGTTCCCCTCCAGCTGCTGCTCTTCAAACATATTGGGCTATTCAGAAAAACAAAATGAAAGCAAGCTGGTATTTGTGAGTGATGCACAAAGACGTTGCTGTGCTAAAATAATTTGGATTTTTAAAAATTAACATTTCTCAAATTGAAAAGCTAAGCTTCTAATAAAAATGAAACCGTTTATGTTAACAGTTGAAAGCAAAGACCGTGTTCTTTTGTTAGATTGATTTAGACCTATCAACAATTTTCATGCTTAACTTCTAGGTTCTTTTTATTGCACCATTTTCTTATACTTTTACGATTAAAAAAAATTTTAAAATAGGAAATCTTAAGGCCCAGAAACAACCTTCCCTCACTTCCTTACAAACAGGATACTAAGCTACTAACGGTCTAAACTGAAGAAATTAGGGAAAACTCATTATCATTAATCTCTTTATGGAATGAAAGATAGCCCTATTAATTTTAACTTGCCATATTAAAATGAAGAAAAGACCTATAATGAACTGAGAAAGAAATTCAAAGGTATTTTACCAGAGTAATATTTTAGTGTGAAGATATATTTTAGATGTGGTGTGACATGTCTGGCAATGATGGTTAGAATAATAATTCTACATTAATGAAATCAAAGGAATGTAGCAGAATGAGAAAAATCACTTTCAAAAAGGAGATTAAAGTCATTAAAAATGGCTAATCCTGCAAAGTGGGACTATTCTAAAATAGAGAATCACATGGCTGGTGCAAGGCTTTTGTCATTTGTGCATAGGAGAATCAAAACAAGTATTAAAAGGGTAAGAAAATTCAATAAAAAGTTTAATTAGGAAAAAAAAAGAGCATTAAGGAAGCTTCAGGATGTCAGTAGTCCTCAGGATATATGTGCAGGTCATAAAGCTTAAAGGGCCAAACTTGATAATCAATCTCAAAGTGGTACAGTAATTTAGCAACTTAATGTTCAGCACGTTTACAGGACTGCAAGCATTTATCATCATCACTGAGGAGCTAATTCCACCCTCAATGCATTCAATAAATGTATTTTTCCTTCTAATAGGAGCAATTTGGCCAAACTGTAGTATAAATCATACTGCATTCTCTGTTTATCTTCCAGATAACATGACCCAAGTTCAGAAATTTACTTGTGAAGCTAAAACAATAAAAGGAAGTCTTAAAAAATGTGATCTCTCTTAGAAAGGAGACAATACAGCACAGCACATATTGCCAGGAGTAAGCAGCACTGCCAGCTCAGCATACACTGATGACGCTGATATATTTATTATTTCCAGAGTTATTTTGCTAATAGAAATAAAATCAACCAGAGACGGTTTCAGAGTCCCTGCAAACACTTTCCCCATTCTCCCTGCTCACAGCAAGCTGGAAACATTGTGCTCCTGCCAGACTTTGAGCCAAGCTCCATTTGAAGCAGTTGCAGAGGGACAGGCTTGCTCGGCTGCCTGGTCACCCACATGGCCCCAGCCCTGGGGGAGTTGTGCACAAACCCAGGCTACCCCCCAGCCAGCTGCTTTTTCACTTAAGAACAAAAGGTAAGCACAGAGACCCCATTTGCTGGCCCAGATCTGAAGTTTATCCCTGCCTAAACCCTTCTTTTTACCAATGTTGAGTATCATTGGGTTCCAGTAAAAACCTCCCAGCTCTGTCCCCTTCATGTGGAGGGTTCAGGTGTCCCCTACACTGCGGGCATGTCACAGTGTGACCTGCATGGTGTGGGGGGCAAGTTTACTCCAGCTGGTTAGGGTGCAGAGAGCAGCACAGAATGAGCACCACGAGGCTCAGCAGAGGCCACACAACCGGCTTACGCATCAACAAAATATCCAGGCCAATATATTTGGCCAAAGAGGCAACTTCAAGACTCCCCTCCTGAGCCCAGAAGGCGTCTCCATGCAGTAAACCAAGGAGATTAGATTTGGAAGGTGTTATTCTGTGAGGTTTATTCATGTAGCACAGAGCTAGTGCATAAAAGAAAACAGTGAAATTAACACAACAACAACAAAAAAAAAATCAACCATTGAGTAAAGAATTGCAGTTTAAGTTCAGATTCCTGCTTCTCTCTGAGCCTCTCCATCACACACAAGCTGAAAATGGTCGAAGAACTCAAATCTCTTTAGGCTGTTAAGAGCTGATGGAATTCTAGCATCCAAACAAGTAAGTTATTTTTGAAAATTAGCTTAGCATCGTAAGACATGCCTCTGAACTGTACTTCATCTCCTCATCTCCATAACAGAAAAAAGCCATCTGCTCCTCAAGGGCAAATTGTAGGGCTTACTTCTGTATAGCTGTGAAACCCTGAGACATCCTCAGATGGAAGGCCTGACAGAAATGCTATCAATTTCAATAATTACTATTATCACAAATGCTTAACTATACGGATACAATACACAGGCTGAGGACTGAAAGATCTTCAGTACTAGTCACAGCAAATGTTGCATTGCTGCACTATGTATTAAAGGCAAGGATAGAGCATTACAATGGATTATAGTAAGAACCTCATAGCATATGCTGCTCATTTACACTGCAGGGCTAGTGTGAAATAATGCAAGTCAAGTTTCCATAGCAAACATTTTAAATTTCAATATTTTCAGTGCACTGTGACAACTTTTTGCTTAAATTTTTTGTTGGAGTGTTTGGTCCCATTTTCTTGCACATCTGACATGCAGTTATAAAAAACAGTAAATAATAAAAAATATCATTAATATTCCAAAGTCAATTTTCTATGCATGTAATAGCTGCACTGAACACTTTTGTTCATTGTGTCATAGAAGGCAAAAGCAGACTGCAAACCACCATCTCTTGTGGCAATGGAAGCCTTTTTATGCTGACACTGCACCTATCTCTGAATGGTATCGTAACTGTTGAGCTGTGACTGAAACCCAGCATTCATGAGCACTCAAACACACTTGGCTAAACAATGGGAAAAAAGATTTCTACAACTTATTCGTAAGTATCCCTACAAAAATAATCATGCAACCGACCAACCCACCCTTAGCCAAGGCACTAAGGAGGGGCGGCCCTGGGAAGTTCAGGCTGCTCTGAAGAACTCTACATGCATCTTAGCTTTAGACTTCAGCAATTTAGTGTCTCCACAAAACAGTCTCCATAGTTTTTTATTTTAAGGCACTATGCCATTTTTAAAATATATACATTAAAAATATATGAAATGTTCAAAGCAAACCTAAAATTGGATAAAACCCTAAGAGGTGCTAATATAAGTGGCACCACAGGCGGTGCTTTCATTATCTGTGACTTGGGAAAAATGCAGTTATACCTAATTATATGCTTATGTGGTAAACATTTTTGTTGGCCTAAATTACCAACAGTTAGTAACTCTTTTTCCAACTTCTCAGCTTTGCACTGCAATTCATTTTTTAAGTGGAGTTTTTTAAAAAAAAGACAGACAGACGTCTGGCTCAATGAAAAGTATACATAATCTAATTTTTCTTCTCATGCAGAGAGTAACTTAGCATTTAGAATACAAAATCAGCACAAGATGTAGTGCAGAATTTAAAACATTAAACTTGCTGGGATGTTTGCTGCAGATAAAGTGTTACACACAGACATTTAAAACCTGGCTGTCTTTGTTTAAATCTTTCTGTAGTGATCAAAGATGCATGTAATTAGTCTTTATTACATTGCAAGTTAAAAGCACACACAAAGATGTCTATTGAAGCTTAGTTAATATCCAAAAATTTGCTAAGCCAGAGTAAGACATGCCTGAGCCCTTGTCTCCCGTTAGCAGGGATATCAAGACTTAGTAGTGACCATTGATGGGATGATAGATAATTTTACACAGAGGATAAAATCAGAAAATTATTTTTAACATTTTTTTTTATGTCAAACAGTGTGCATTTTGCTGGTAAGAAAAAATTAGCATGTCATTAAATAAGTTATTTCACACTTCAATAAATGGCATAATAAAGGGTGGAGGAGAAAATTTTATGTTAGATCTAGGAATAAACTAAATGCTTTCAGAGTTGAATCACTGTTTTTCTTTACTCCCTTTGGAAAAGCAGCAGATACTATATTCTGCTGTGCATCATGGACTTGGGACTGAAAACAGCTGCACTCTAATTACATGTAAAGTGTACCAAAACATTCCTTTTATCACAGACTGTAAATCTGTTAGCATCTGTCTCTCCTTTGTTTCTTCCACAAGATACAAGCTTGTTTCTACATTTTTCTCACCTGTAGCGGTGATTAAAATTCATTATAAATGAAAGGAGTGAACACTAAAACAAGTTCCTCTGTGTACAGTTCTAAACTCAAATTAGAAACAGCTGTTTGCTAATTCATGCAGTGATGTTTTGTCGTGCTCTGTGAATCAATAATAACTCACCCTATTTCTACCAAAATGTTAGCATTATATATACATTTTGCTTAGCAATTTGCTCTTCGGAAATGTTCAAATGTACATTTCAGTCTTTTTAAGTGAGATTAGAAGATGATACCAGCAAAATCATCAATGAATTAACAGAAAGATTTTAATAGCTTGCTCCTCATGCTTACCCTGCTATCTAGGGGGCCCTGTGCCACTCTTGTCTGCTTTGATACCTACAAAGCATTTAGCAAGAAGTCACATTGTAAAACACATCTAAAAGAACAAAAATGTACACAAGGTCACATGTACACATCACAGATGGAACAGTCACACCAAGAGAATACTACAAAATATTTTCAGCTATGACATGTACAACTTTCAAATATAAGAAATTACAAAGACCTTAGAAAAATAATCCTAGTTGAATAATTACTACTTATTATGATTAGTTATAAAATTAGATATAATACATGGCAATAATTTTGTTAATTGTTAGCAGTATTTCTTCAGATTATGTTATCCAGAGCACAAACTTCACGTGACCCTACTGGCCTTACACTCACACAATTATATTCTGCACTTCTTGCTACTTGATGTCAACATTTATCATTATTTCAACACTTATTATACAAAACAAAGAGACAACCCAGAGTGGTTAAGAGCTTTGCCTGCTTCATTTTTTATCTAAACCTAGGGATACAAGCAGGGTGGCTGCCATGCTTTGAGCAGATTCCATGGCAGATGTGCAGAGCCTGCTCTCATCACAGCGGGACCGGGGCCACCCCTGGACCCCCCACTGTCCCCTTTGCAGAGCCAAAATCCAGCCCAGAATGGTGGAAGAGCATCAGCCTCCATAAAGGTCTCCGCAATATATGCAAGAAAAATCTTTCTCTCATCTAGACATAAAGAGGTTTTCCCTTCCTCATGTTTTGTTACTGCCAGCAGGGAGGGCACTCCCTATACAGCACAAACCCCAAGCATTGAGACTCTGAACCACTGGTGATGTGGCCAGTGGCAGAGTCTTTCTGGTGGGATGAAATGCACAAGATTCATTTCCTAGATTTATTATTTCCTCCATCCCATTTCTTCAGTTAGCTCTCAAATACAGCAGGCACCTGTTCTAAGGTTGTTTTCCTGAGTACCCTCAGGCACGTGTGGTCAGAGAGACTCAGCTCAAGTGCTTTCCCTCAGTTCATACCCATAACTGAGCACCAGAAACAAGGACTGGCTGCTGTCTGGGGAAACTCAATAAGTTCAGAAACCAAAATTAAAGAGAGACAGACTTTTCTCTGTGAATTGACTAGATTGGTGTGATTTAATTTAAGGTTTTACTGTGCTTATTATCATGTTCCTGAATGGTACTTTCAAGTGAAGTAAAGTCATCAATTACAATCCATTTAGCTCATTCATAAAATTCATTTCAGGGTCATATCCTGCATGGTGAACAGGGAGACCTGGAAGCCAGCACTGATGAGGACAGGCAGCACTTTCCCACAGGATGTTCAGCTTGTGCATAAGCAAGTGAGCAGCATTCTGAAGGAGCAAGTGTCTTTAAAACTGGGGCAGTGGCAAACTAGGACAAAGAGTTTTGCTAAGACCTCTGCAATAAGCTGCTGCTACAGCTAAGACAAATGCTTATCTGCTTCTGTGCTCATAGGTAAATATTAGAGTGGTGCTTCCATTTCTGCAGAACTCTGTTGCATCTTTTTAGCCATGTATCAACTCAGAGGCAAAAGAATTACTAAGACAGAAAAAAACAAGGACCAGAGTCCCCAGATGTTTTCTAGTGTCACCAAAAGTAACTGAATTGCCAGGATGGTTTTCTATGATGAGATCTTCAACTGATGCTATGGAGTGACCTGACCTCTAGGAAAATGGGTTTGCAGTCCCTGTCTTTCAAGGATGAAAAGCCCAAGAACAGACCGTTGCTCCTAAATGAGTATTTTCCACCAGTGCTCAGTAGAAGAGATGTTGATTGCCATTTTCTAAACCTGAGAAAAACCTCTTGTTTCAAACCTCAGCCCTGCACAGGACTTTACTGCCAAGCTTTCCAGCCTGAGGAATTTAAAGCTGGTCATATTATTAGAGCAAGTTGCAGGGGAAAATAAAACCAGCTTGTTAAGTTAGAAGGAGAAGGCTGTTCCAGACTCTCATTTTGATCTAGGTGGGAAAACTGTGACGCACTTACAAACTTAATGGGGTTGACGTTGATGATGAATAGACCTAATGCTGAAAAACACATGTTGGCTGAAATTACTCAGCAATAAACAAACAGTAAAAAGCAGCAACATCCAGATTTTATACTGCCTTCAAAGGACCGGGGAAGAAAAATCAATAAATTACATGTGACAGACAGTATCGAGTAACCTGTTTTATAGCTATGCATATGCATTATTGGTCAGACTTCTGAATGTGTTGTGTTTTCACATCAATCCTATTGGAATCAACAGCAACAGCAGTTGCCCAACACTTTCAAAAACTCAAATGACATAAATATGAAATATAGCCAGTTCTACATAGAAGTATTTTCAGAAAGGTGCATGTATTCCCTCTCTCTTTCATGAATTCAGAGCTGAGATTTCATGCAAACACTGTGAATGGAAATGAAGCTGCAGTTGTGAACATCCCAGCTTCCACAAGTCTGGTGAGTGTAGCTCCTTGACACCTTCAGTCACCTGGTTTTGGAGAGGTATCTATGCCCCAGTGAACCCAGAAAGTATCCCTGGAGCCAAAGAAGCTGCCAGCTCTACCTGAACCAAGCTTGGAGATGGTGTCTACTACCGTTAAGCATGGCTCCCATTCCTTGGGGACAGGATGTGTTACAGAAAAGAACAATTAGTTAAGACTCTGGGTTTGTTAGTGTTTTGGTTTTTTTTTTAAAAAAAGTTCATTTTAAATTTTAAAAATGTAAAAGTACACATATAAAGCACATTCCTGACTATTATTTAGATAAACATTGGTCATGAATCTGCACCATGTTTGTGTCTGGCTCGAGGGGAACAGCATTAAACAGAGGTGGGAAGTTTCTTCTTACCAATACCTGACAGAAATAACTGAAAGGCTTATAAAGGAAATATCTATAGATCTTGTGCTATGCAAGATGAAAGCCAAACAGCATGGCCTGCCTGGGATATACATATTCCATGCTGTATAGTAATGCTATTTCTTTTTCACTAACAGTATCCATCATTTTAAATAAGAAATGATGTTTTAAAAAGGCAAGCAAACTGAAGTGTTTACCACTCAGTAATAATCTTTCTCAGTACATCAGTGTCCCTCTACAACAAACATGCTGCTTGAGAGACCTTTCAAGTTTAACTGGCAGTGACCCAGCATCTGAGATCTGAAGCTTTGCATGCACCACACAACAAAACTGCCCGCCAAAAGCTGCTCTCTTCTCCCAGCACAGCTTTGTCCTTTTGACTGAAGGACCCAATGACAAACCACACAACTGCACTCTCATCTCTCCCAAAGAAGAGCTGCAGCAACAGCTAAGGGGGCTCTCTTCACAGGGCTCATGCCTGCCCTTGGTGCAGCCCAAGGAGGGATCTGTGCCTGATCTTGCTGAGCATCCACACAGGCTGTGGGAGTCACCCCAGCAGTGCAGGGTCACAGCACACCAGTGGACTGCCCAGTCCTGTGGGCACCAGGCAGCCAGATCAGCCCATGCAATGCCCGGTCCCCTACACCATGAGTCTGCAGAGAGACTTCTTAAGCCTTTCTAAATTCTTTAGGAGCTTTGCAGGATGTCAGCCAGCACCAGCCACACTCAGGAGAAGGCCTCCTGTAGAGAGGATGCTCATCAGTGCAGGTAGGCAGGGGCAGCACAGCTGGGGAGCCAGAGGGAACCCAAGCAGGAGCTGGCAGCCCCTCCAGCCCTGTTCTGCCCCTGCCAAGAGACACACAGAGCCCAGCAGAAACCTCCCCTCCAGTCCTGGCTGTGCTTCCAGGCTCAGCTGCAGATACCACACTGCCCACACACCCAAACAGGACAGCACTGTCCTTGAAGAGCAAAGGGAAGTCCTTGCCCTTCCCTAAGAGAGCAAAGATCTCTTCCTCCTGGTTTGTTTAACAGTCTTGGGTGCTGATTACCCGTGTTCAGATAGCTCCAGTTCAACCAGCAATAAAGGTTTCTACCTGAATGCATGCATGTGGTTGGCTTTTTTCCTCCCAAAAATGTGAACTGGACAATTTGTTCTTGTTAGGAAATGTCTCTGTGCTTTGGCCACAGATACATGAGAGAGTGGATTTATAATGAGAAAAGGTGCAGAGCACAATTATTTGTTTAAATGGGATTAAAATTAGGGATAGAGCATACTTTGTATCATCTCAATTTATCCCTGAAGAGAAGGAGGGACAGCAAACATCTTGACACTTGGAAACAAGTATCTTTCTCCCCACTGTCTCTCCCAAACAGAACTCCTTCCATTTGAGAGCAGTCTCACACAGACATTGGCATTGATACCAGAGAATTAAATGAAATAAAGGGATAAGCTATAGCAATAGCTTGCCCTCTAAGTCCACCCAACATAATGAAGACTGGCTATCCTTACAAAAAGGTATTTGGGAATGTTAATAGACTAAACAACTCAGTAAAAAGAATGAGGAAGCAGTGAGGAGAAACTGAATTTATCCTACAAAAAAGCACCTTGAAACTACAGGTACAGAAAAAGCATTTGGCTTTCTGTACCTAGAGACTCACGTGCCTGAAAACCCCAGATACAGTGTGGCAGAGATGAGTTAACAAGACCTACTACTGAAACGCAACTGGAAGACTGCACCCCATCTCTACTGACATAAGGAGGCAAAACAGTGACTTCAAGCAGCATAAGCTCACACACTGGCATAAACTCACAGCCTGGCTGAAGCTCCCTGTCCAGACACAATCAGACCGAGCAACTCCGGTGTGTCCTGTAGGAGAGACAGAACAAGGTACTCCAGATACACACACATAGAGATACCTTATTTTTTTTTTTTAAGCAGTTACAGGAAGTACCAACCTCAGCTCCCCACCAAGACCAACTTATCTGTCTGCATTTAAGAAAGGATTTCAATGTCTTTTGTAGAAAAAAATGGAACACATCTTCTGAGTAAATATTAGACTGACAGTAACAGTATGGTTTTAAACACTTCACTTTAGAGGTTACAGTCTTGAATTCCTATGAGCCAATTGTTAAAGACAAATGAGACTTCTTTTAAAAAATAAAACCATTTTCTCATTATTTAGAAACACTTTCTCATTATTTAGGATTATCATACCTTGCATCTTTGGATTTCCTATGAACATAACCACATCCCCAGACCTCCTGAGATCAGGAAGGTTGCAGGATCATGTCTACCCTAAAGTGCCTGTACACAGGCTTAAGAATTACCCCATTTTAATTACTCCATCTTAGTTGTTTGGCTGGAATTAAGATACTGGATCTGATCTGGTTTCTTCCTTACTGTGTTGCTTTGTATCAAAACACCCATTTTCCAGTGGGTGATGCCTAACAAAATACAAAGCAGAGGTGTGAGCACAAAGGAAAAAGCACTTATAGATGCACAGAAATACAACAGCTGCCCGATAGGTACAAAAGTATTAAAAAAAAAAGAAAGAAAAAAGAAAAAAAGATAAATGAGTCATTATTTTAGAGCTTTGCTACATTTTCCATTTTGAAACATTTTACCACCTATCTAATGTCATTAGAGAAGCTTCCATTGCAACCAAAGGAAAGCAAACACCTCCTAACTATCCAACACAAATTCCTGTCACAGTTTTTGTGCAGTGTTATCAGGTAACAATATTTACCATGTACAGTAATTATGGAAAACTCTCAGATTGTGTAATTATGTATTTTAATTACATGATCTGATTAGCTTTTTAATCACTTAATAAAAAGAAAGGAAATTCACTGAGGTTGTCAGAAAGTTAATAAAAATAAGGTAATTCACCACTAAGGCTCACCATGGTGCCTTCCTAACTACTTCCTTGCTACACCCCACTGTGCCTAGGCATTGGAGGTCAACTATAAGTATTAATTTCCTTACTTTTATTAACTTTGGTGACAATATTCATACTCTTTTGGCATGTTTGGGTTGGTTTTTTTTTCTTAGAAAATGCTTCTCATTTGGCTGAATGATATTTTAAGAGATGCAGACTCCTCAAAACAAAGCACCTGCTTGACTTGAAACCTGCCAAGAGACCCAGCTTTGCCCTGCTCTGTCCCCACCTCCTTTGAAAGGACGTTAGGGGTCAATGTGACACAGTGCCAGGGGAGTCACACTGCCAGCCTACAGAACTCACCCAATTTAGAGATGTCAAACAATGTATGAACAAGGCTGGCTGGTCACAGTAGGTCACAGTAAGTCAAGGCCATCAAGATGCATGGAAAGCCAACACAGTGCTATGAGAAGATGACAGAAATTGGCCCAAGCGTCTGAGAGATGAAGGCAAGCAGCTGAGCCCAGGGCAGCCAGCAGAGACAAGGTGAGTGGCAGAAAATGGTGCCTGTCCTGACCTGAGAGGCTGGGACCTGGCCTGAGGAAGGGGAGGACTCAGCAGCAGCAAGAGCCATCATTTCTTCAGGAGTCAGAACAGCCAGCTGCCTGCACCAGGCAGCAGAAATCACCCAAGGATCCAACGATGAAACATAAGCAGCCCCTCAACACCATCCCATCTGCTGCTCCCAGTGCAAACCAGGGTCGGATGCATGCACAGGTGTGCAGAGAGGGATGGAGGGGGGCACAAGAAGGGGGCTGAGGCTGTAAGGAGAGGGGTGCAAGGGGTGCACTTTGCCTCTGTCCTACTTCTGAGGAAGCACAGAGCATGGCTGTTGCAGCTCTGGAAAACAATTTTTCTAACTTTTGGATGCAGTTCTGATCTCAGGAAACATTTTGTTTATATCCAAACTGGGAGTCTATAATGTAATACTTGGCTATTGGATTCAGCAGCTCTGTTTTACTCATTTTTGGATTCCTCTTCCCCCCCACCACCCCCAGCCCTTCTTTGTTTTTCTCCTTTCTCTTTTTACCTTTCCACCCCCTCTCCCTCAATTCTCTGGGGAGAACAAATCACTTTGGGAGGTTTAATGGACTGACAAGAAGAGAAATTTAATCGGGGTGAGCATGCATGGGCCAGGGACATCAGAAGCAGCCGCAGTGCAATCCATTTGGGCTGCCCCACCTGTGACCCCAGCGGGGCTGGACACCCCCTCTCTGCAGGGGAGAGGTGGGGTGAGGTCCTTTGCACGGGACCTTGGTGCTGCCTGCTTCACGGGGAGTCACTGCCAGATGCTGACAAGCCAAGAGCAGTTATTTCAGGAGACTTTTTTTAATATAGAAACAGCTGACACAAATGCATCTCACTCGGGAGGGAAACCATGCTCCCAGAAGTAAAAGACCACTTAAAAAGCCCCTTTTTTTTTTTTTTTTTTTTTTTTTTTCCAAGAGAAATCTAAATCAGTTTCAGGCCAGATATCACTTAGGTTTTTCATTTCCATTTTAGGAGACTTGCACTGTGTCCTCCCAGTCTTGCCCTATCTGTGGAGAAAATTAAGGGGCTCCTGCAGCCTAACAGGGGCAGAATTGGGGAGATTAAGAGATGGTGCAAAGTGCTTTCAGAAAGCAGAAACAACCTCAAAGAAAATTTGTCTCAGATAAAGCAGCCACTGATGGAGAAGTCCTGCTTGAGCCTCCCCACCAGCAGCACCCTGCCAACCATGCTGCCAAATGACTCCCCATGCCACATGCCCAGCCTGGGGACACAGGGACACACATTCAGCTGCTGCCCAGGAAAAGACATTGAAATGGAAGGGGTTCAAAATAATTTAAACAAGCTTTTGCACAGAAAATGGAAAACATTGTATGCAACAACATGACTCCTCTCCCTTTGAACACCATTTGCTGTGAACAGATTACATTTGCAAAGTATAGCTTTCAATATAGCGTAGCCAAAAGCAACCTAACAGCATAATTTTCTTCCCGGGTACTTTACTTTTGAATTCTTCTATGAACAATGATGCCGAGATTTGGAAAAAATAAGAAAACAAAGAACCCCCTTCTTCCCATGTGCTTGTAAACCTGGGTAAACTTACAAGAGACCATCTTTTAAACAACCAACATGATTTATTCTTGCTTGCGGTGCAGGCGCTGGCTACTGCCAGTAAATCTTAATGGCACACAGTGAGTGATATCTGACACTCTGCAAACTCACTACTACAAAGAACTTGCTCAGTTGAAGGCATTTGTAATGTTTTCTTTTCACTGTTGCCTGTATTTTCACTTTTGCTCTTTTATATGGCACCTCAATGAAGCTACAGTGTATCTGTGATGTTTACTTTAAATCTTGCTTTTCTGTGCAATTGGATGGCATAAAAAGGACCATGAAACTATGGCTTCTAAAATAAGTTTCCTGACTGACAGTGCAGATTAAGAGAGCTATAAAAGACAAATACCAAAGACAAATTTGACATATTTCCCAGAAACGGAAGTATTTTCTAGCACGAATCACTACCAAACTCCAACCCATGATACCCAAAGAGAAAAATCTCTATCCTTGTATATACTCAGCCTTGCAATTTTGAACTGCACTGTGCTACTTCTTAATAACCTTCAAATGATCCAAATGCTTTCCAGAATCTTATTCTGTGACAAGTTATTTTCTATCAGAAATCAATAATTGTAAAAGTTACTGTACATTACTCGCTTCTGTCTTTCCTCTCCACTTATGGTTTTTATCTTGTTTCTTTCTGCCATTTTTCCCTCCCAAAGCCAAATTATTGGAATGTAAATGGGGGGCAGGTCCAGACACCCAAGGGGAGAGCCAAGATCTTCTCTACTGAGGAAACTATCACAGTGAACTCAGTGACTCTCTGTGATGTTTGCTGGTACTAGGGAATAATATTTCCCTTGGGTACTTTTTGGATAGAGTCTACCACCTGGGTTAAGTCATTATTACAATCAAGCAGAAAAAAAAGGGGAGGGAGAGAAAAGATGAAAAAATACTACAGCAAGCATCATTAAAGCTCATCAAAAGTGCATTAGAGAACACCTGATAATATAGTCTGAACATTAATGATCCTTACAATATACCATATTAAGGCAGATGTTATCTGAATTCATGAAAACAAAATCTTCCATTCACACATTTCCCTAAAACAGCTTTTTAGGAAAATAAATCTCTCTCAAAACTATTAGTTGTCAGTGTATTTTTCTCTCTGTAATCAAATACATAAAATTACACCTCTGAACCCGTACATTTTGCTGATCACAAAACTCACATAAGTACTCTGACTTCAGGATGCTTGTTGGCATTAACTGGCAATGTGTTACAGTTAAAATGGACAAGGGTAAGCCAATATTAAGAAAAAGGTCGTGAATGCATTGGCCTAAACTGGACTACTATTGCTAAGATCAATTTTACTGGCAGCCTTAAACTCTCTGTATGCTGGGCAGCAATTTCCCTTGCAATTTTTTCCCCCTTCATGTTACAAGAGAGACACATGAACAGCACAGAACTGACAGTGTGACTCTGTTACAAGGTGCTAAGTGCCAGGTTATAGAAGAGCCACTCCGTTGTCTGAAGAGGCCAATACTTCAACCAATAACTGAAATGGAGGTCAAAAAATTAATTCTAGGCACTGCTTAAGTCCTATGTTCCTCCTTTACAGAGACTGCAAATCATGTCAAGTTCTGCATAAATAGGTTTTGTGGGGGTATTAGAGGGTGAATTACTGTCATCTAGGTGCTAGTGCTTAGTAAAGCAAGGACTATCAAACCAATTTTGCCAAAATCTAATACGAGCTGCTCCTCTGAAAGACAGAAGGTCACCTAACCAAGAACACTTTGTAACAAAAGCAACAAAACAACCTCCAAAAGACACAGACATTCTTAGAAAGGAGTGTTTTAGAAATACACCAGCCACCTTCAAAGACCATTCCCTTTTTGCTGTTTGAAAGCTGAAGAAAAATCTTTTTCCTAAACAAGGAGCTGATAAGGTTTGCAGCATCACAGAATTACTTCTAGAAATACTGGAAGCCAGAATTATTTTTAGTGCAGCTGAGAGGCCAGGAATATTTCAGGCAATCTCCCAGAGCCTGCTTCTATACCATGTGGGACATAAACCCACAAACTATGAAAGAACCCAAATCAGTATTGTTTTCTCAAGTGACATCCATTATCCCTCATCTGAGAAAATTAACACGTGTATCCAGAAGCTCAATAAACTAAGCTCAAAGTCTGAGATTAACTCTTTCTGTGTCACAATAAATGCCATCTTTTAAATTGGTAAACTGCTAATATATTCTATTTTATATTCAGTGTTTAAAGCAAACAGAGGCAACAAAAGACGTTTATGTTCAAGATCCTTTCAAAACGTTACAGTACACAGGGTGATTGAGAATTTCCAAATTCCAAACAGCTACAGAGATATAAAAATGGAGATACAGAAGGGCCATTATACCAACACATGCTGGTTTGGGTAGCATTAGGAAAAGTGTCACAAAATTAATAACAACCAGCTTCCATGCAAAGTCTCTTATTTTTTGACATCTGAGTTAGCCACTGCATCTAGCTATGAATGTTAAAGATAGGCAACCTACACCAGCTTATTTCTACATGAAATTGTAATTTTTTAAGATTTATATTCCAGGCAAATGTTTATTACTTTCTTTCTTTTTTTTTTTTTTTCTTTTTTCTTTTTTTTTTTGGTCTTCCTTATCTGCCAAAAGATAGAATATATTCAATGGATCAGATCTAATTTTTTACTTCTTAAGTAAAAGATTAATAAGATCAATAAATTGGGCAGGCTACAACTTATTCTGCCCATACTTATTTTGAAAAATTAAGCACAAATACTTAGAATGATTGATAATGCTGAATTTCCTAGTTAAGTACACAGTAAACTCCAGGCAGGTATTGATTCCTGTAGTTTTACTACACTACACACATGGCCCCAAACACTGACATGCTAACATACATTACTAATATCCAGAACAAAAGCAAAGAGAGCTTTTCTTGATGCACTGAGAGTATTGTACTTGTTTCCAAAGAGTACTCTGGGATGGCTAACCTAGGTAATCAGTGAAGAGTGAGTCATGGTTTATGGTAACTTTCTGCAGTCTGCGTGTCATTCCTCCCAGCATCACAGAAATAGAGATTGCATCTGGTGGCAGGTCCCTTCTTGGGCACATTTTGCTAACTAGTTCCCCAGCAAGAGCACAGGAAACACAAGGCCTGCAGAACAGTGAATTCTGAAACAGGGATAATAATAATAAACTGGTCATTACCCCAGCGCTTTAAAAATTGGACCCCTCAGCAAGAAGCCAAAATGAAACATCAAAGGGGGCCTCCACATGCCGGGCTCAGAATAAACATTGGGGTGAGAGCCCATCACCTACTTACCCTGACAGCAGGCAAGAAAAGTTGGAGACATCTGCTTGGAGGCCAGGGGTCAGGCGGGCCAGGGCCCACACTGCACAGCACAGGATGGAAATGTGTGTATGTGTTGGGTGTATGTGTCCAGGCCTTGGTAGCAGGAGGGCTGCAGAGGAGGGTTTCTGTGAGAAGAGGTCAGGGGCTGCCCTGTGCTGGACATTTTCCCCAAGTCGAGTCTGTCTTGCCCATGACAGTAATTGCTGAGCAACCTCCCTGTCTTTATCTCAACTCTTAAGCTTTTTCATCTTATTTTCTCTGTCCTGTTGAGGAGGTGGAGTGAGAGAGCAGCTGGGTGGGCATCTGGCCAAGGTTAACCCAACACAGTGTAGTAGACTGCAAAAGCCTTTCTAAACAATAAAGACTAAACAATACCTAAATCTGTACCTATGCATCTGTGGCCCTGAATTTATTGCTAGCATAAGAGTATGTATTCCATCAAAAACATTTCTACTGGTAATGTGAAATGCAAGGACTTGCAAACAGTATACTTCTGAACTCCCAGAATGGATGCTCTGGTTACCACCAAGAAGCTCTCAAGGTCACTGCTGCTTGCACCTATTTAGATACATCCATTATCTTGGCTGTGCTGGAGTTCACCTGTGATGGTGGGTGACTGAGAGCTGCAAGTTGTTCCACAGGTAGCTTAGAAAGAAAAACAATCCATCAGCAAATGTACCATGTAAAACACTACTCAGACTGATTCAAAGACAGGCACCTATGCCTGCTGAAGCACTGAAGCCCCAAAAGCAAGAAGACTTTAAGTTGCTACACCTTTTAGAAATTAAAAATCCATCAATGCAAACAAAAACTCCATAATATAAGGGATGAATACTGAAAATAGCAACATGAACATAAACACCCTTCAGGCACCTCTTAAGTACCTCTGCAAATCACACCTCAGTGCTAGGCACATACCATTCCTGCTAATTGCATCCTCTCCCATGCAACAGATGAGCTTTCTGCAGTTGCACTGTATGAAAAACGACCAAGCTCAAAACAGTGTTGCTCACACACCAGGCTTGTGGCCTGGCTGAGGATGTCACTGTCAAAACATGGTCACAGGGACTACTTCAGCAGTTGAGATAGATGAAGCAAGCAGCATTCATGGTGTCAGAAAGCACCCAGTGATCTCAAGAGGTTTTGATAGCCTGTTGAAGACCTGCTCTTCTCTAAAGCTGTGCCAGGATGCTCAACAGGAAAACATAGATATCTAGAGAGGTAAAAGTGCCAGTGATGCCATCACACAGGCCTCATGAGGTCCCTTCCTAATAGGTATCAGTATGTGTTCTTGTACAAATATCAGCCTAAAACCACTGGGTGTCCATTAAGCTGCTGAAGTTAAAGACTATCCATGATTTCTCATACGTCTATCTCAGCACAGTTTGTATGTACTTTCTTTTTCACAAAAGATAAAGTGACCTCCATAAAATAAAGGACTAATTCAATTATCCAGATCAAAGCAGAAGTCCAGACTTTTTGAATGGATGGTATGTTTAGCCTTCTCATTGTGATCAATGAACACCTAAGTGCATTGAGCTCTTTCTTCGCCAAAAGGAGGAAAAGATAAAAGTTTTTACATGAAGGACTTTCCAGACAAAACACCCTTCAGAATGGTACTTGTGACTATTTTTCACCTTTCCAGCAAGAGAAAGGAGGGGACACAATCATCAACTCTATCATCTGACCAAAGCAACAAACATGTCTGGTAGAAGTTCACCAGACCTGCTTCACCAAGGACCTATGTGCTTTTGAACTCTGAACAGATGACAGTTTGCAGAGACCCAAGTTCATTCTCCTACAAGGATGTGACAGAGCCTTGAGGATGTCTGGCATGATCAAAAGGAAACATGGCAGTAATATGTCAAGTCACAAAAAGTCACTGGCTTCTTCCCAAGGCCAGTTTGTGTAGGAGATCTCACATTCCACCCACCCATCCCCAACCGAGGAACATTTTTACCAACACAGGGCTCCTTGAAAGTGAAGGGTTTCTTTTGATATATTAATCAACAGTCACTTGATATTCTTAATTACTTGTTACTTCTGTTACAGTATGAAGCTTAACCTGACTTCTGCTGGGAAAATAACAAGTCATAAAGGTTTCCTTTTCAATAAAACAGAAAACTTAGCTTTTAGGGAAGGGAGACCAGGACCAATTTACAATCCAGAGCAGCTGAATTAGCTCTTGGGAGCCGCACAAATCACTGTGTCCCTTCTTGATATTGGTATTCATATTTGTCAAATCCTTCATGACTAAGCAGAGTATGTAAATAAACTATAGGGAAGGGGCAGGACAGTATAGTGCAGTTATTGATAAAGAAAAACTAAGAAACTAACTTTTCCCATGGACTTCTTAAAACAAGGTTTTGGAAGAAGATATACTGAGTCTTTCAGGCAGAAACAGGTGCTCAATTGCACCCAATAAGGATATTTAACTCCTTTTGTGAATACAAACCAAACATTTTCAAACATAATAATTTCAGCAGACACATGAAAAAAGGCCAATTGAAATTTTCTTAATGGTTGTTCTGTTAAGTCAGACATTTTGTTTATCATAATGCCACATCTACAAGTTAATGCAAGCCATAACCCCAAAGGAAGCCATCCATTTCACATTAGCTATATCCTCCCCATCTCATCCAGGGGTTTTTTATACTACAAAAAAGCAACATCAAGAGACAGCTCTGTATTTCCTCACAGTTGCACCCCACTAACACAAAGATTTACTGCTGCACTGAAGCAGCCATATGGAGTCATAGTGCTCTTCTTTCCCATCCCCTTTTCCTATTAAAGCTGAGACATTTAACGGGCAGTTCCCCTTAAGACATACGTGCATCTACAAACATCTGGCAACCCGAGAGCCAGCAGCTCTCGGTCTGTTCTATAATTTCTCAGGTTTAACCTGTGATTCAGCTTGAATCCAAGGCTGTCAGTGATTTCCCGAAGTAAGAGCTCCAGCACTTCACCCGATAACGTTTTCATCTGCACAGACAAGCTGTCTGCAGCTGTAACCAGGAGTGTGACTCTGCTCAAGTGTGTTTTTAGACATTACAAAGCACAAGCCCAAAGAAGCAGCCCCACGCACTCTCTTCATTAGAACATACCCCGTCACTCCGTTGGGAATATTTGTCATGATGGGCCATAATCCATTTAACATCCTCTGATAAAGTCTATCAGCCTTTAAAAACTTCAATTCCACTAGTTGAACGGCAACAGGGAGGAAAATTCGTAGAGAGAAAACGACTTTGACAAAAATCCCCTTTTACAAACCTGCCTGCCCTGTGTTAGCAGGCACCATCATCACTTATTTGTATCTATCAGCTTTGATGATAATTGCAACCCACTTGACACTTCCTTTGAAAGGCAGTATTACCAACAAGAAGTCTGATAAATATTCAACAAAATCTAAATTCAATAATTCTATTTATCTTGAAGTCACCATCCCTTGAACTGCTTGAAAATATTTGTGTGTTAAAGAGAGAGGGAGGGGGATGAGGGAACCCTGCTTCTTAAACTAAGATGAACTGAACCACTGCATTAATGAACACAACTTTTTTATTTTTCAAGTTCAGTGAAAGAATGCTATCTATGCAAAATTTTGATCCCACATTACAAAATAATTACATGATAATTACATGAGCATTAAGATGTCTACCCCCCGAGTAAAGCCACTGCACCCAACCGCTAACTAAGGCAGGCCTGGAATGTTTCAGCTTATTAAGGAGAAATCCAGCATTGAGCAAAACCTCCAGCTGAAGCAGATTTCCACACTTTTACTCCTCTGATTTCTAATTAATAATTAAAACATGTTCCTTTCTTTGGAAACCCAATTAGACTTACGCATCAGCCTGAAAACAAACTTTTTTTAGTAGCTAAGCTACTTCTTATGGTTTAATGGGGTGGCAGGAGTGTTTTATACCCAGCTCCACTGACACAATTCATTTATTTCTCTCCATTCTACAATGGGTATTGTAATCCATCCCCAACAATATAAACAGTACATTTGCACAGCTAATTAAGATGTTGGCAGTATGAATTAGTGACCCTCTGATTTCTTCCAGTTAGGGATGCTCCTGCTGCCTGCACTACTTAGGATTCACAATTAGGCAATGGTATTTTCAGTGTCTTTTTTTTTCCCTACTTTTTCCTCACATTCAGTATGATCATATGGACCAAACGAAAAGTTGTGTTGTTTATTTTGGGGTGGGGAGGGGGAGGGAGGGAAGCAAAGTGTGTCATGGGTGATCCTTTCCCCTTTCAACCTCTCCTAAATTCGATGTCAGAGAGTGACAGCAGGCCTGGGTGACAGCAAATTATCTCCATAAATGTCTTAAAGAAATTATTATGCAGTGTAGGTAGGAGATATATCCTGACTGGGTGTGAAGCAAAGGAAAAGAGGGACAAAACAAATAAACCCTGTCCCTGGGTGCAGCAGGCTGGTACTGAACCTCCAAATTAGGGCTACGATCACTGAGCTATCCCAAGCCACAGGACAATGACAAATTGGAAAGAATTCAGAAGAGGGCAACAGAGGTGATTAATGGGCTGGATGGACTGATATATGAGGAAAGGGTAAAAGGTCTAATTTTACATATCTTTGTTAAAGAACAGTTAAGGAGAGTGCAGAAACTGCTTACAAGGGGTTCCAGTACAGCAAACACCCTCATTGCATTCCACCAAACATATTGGGAAGGGCAGAAGGAGATCAGAAAACAAAATTTTACACTAGATACCAGGCAGACAACATCCACAACAAACGTTAGAAAAGAGCTGTTTCCAAAGGGAAGGACTAGAAACCTCATCATTCAAGAGCTGTAATGGATAAAGCACTAAGAAAATACACTGCAGGGGATAATGTCTGTTCTAACGTTGATGCTTGTTTAACTCACTGACTAACGTACACTGTGGACACATAGCATCATTGTTAAAGCACAGCATATAACTGAGTTCTCCTCCGCTGTGAGAAGTTCTCCATTAAAATCCCTTTTATTAAAGGCACTGCAAACATTTTGAGACAAGTACATGCCACCCTGTATCAGCTCCTGATCCACAACTGAGGAATCTAAAAGATCTGAGATTACCAGTGACTGCAAAATTAAATCTCTTGCTTTGCAAATGTCCTCAGATGCTAACTCAATGGCTTCAAAGTTCTGTAAGCAAAACAAACAACCCCCTCCAACCTAGGCCACTTTGCAAAATAAAACTGTTCTCTATTTTCTTCTTTAAACACAGAGTCACTTTTATGTCCTAGAAAATCAAGTGTTTAAGAGCAAATTAACCTTGACATTTGTGTGACTGAAGAACAAAAATAAATCAAGAGAAATAAACTGTTAGAAGTAATGAACCTGATACTCTTGCTTATATCCAAGTAAATTAGGAATACTGCCATTGAATTAAGCCAATGGAAATACACTGAAGTAGAACTGGTATAAATTAGCTGAGGACCAAGCCAAACACAACCAGAGTGACACATTTCCAGGCCATGTGCAGAGCTCAGCCCAGGGAAAATAATTTACAGTCAGCTCATGGAGACAGGAAGCAATGATGGCAGCACAAGGGCTTCATAGCTGCTGTAGTGTTAGCAAAGCTGGAAAATCCACATACTGCTGGTCCTCTCTGCAAATCACAACAGAAACCAGTCCAGAGTGTAGCAGTACTGGCAAACCAATGTTTGAAGAAGAATTCCACCACCAATTCAGTACTGCCACTATTCACAGATATAGCCATACACACTGCCTGTAGAGACGTGAAAGGTTTCAACTTGTGCAGTGATCTGTCCATCATCTTTCCCATGCATGAGACTACACACAGCCTCAAGCTAGCACAGCTGGACCTCCAGGTGCCAGATTAGGAGAAAATGAAAAGGTCCTTTTCCAAGAAAAAGACAACACTCCTTCCCCCAACCCCTACTCACGTGCATGTGTGAGAATTAAGCAGGCTTGAGGGGCTTTAGTCCCTGCTACATGCCCATTAAGTTCTACTGCACAGATCTGATTCTGCCAAATTCTGTCACTTAATGCTTTGGATGTAAATTATAAAAAGAGATCTGGGGAAAAAATACAGTAGAAAACAGATGTTTTAGACTGAAGTTTGTTTTTTTCAAAAACTACTGTTTCTTTTACAATTTTATTTATTATTTGTTAAGGAGCATGACAACAAGTTCACTGCCACAAAAAAGAAGACAATTGCTTTCTCAAGCTTTGCCATTTATATCCATTCCCTTCCCCACTGAAGAAACAAAAACAATCTAGACAATCTAGATTCCCAGCTAGACAAGGAGCAGCACACAACAGTCAGTAACACACCATCAGCACTAGACAGGGTACTCCGCTAATGCTCTCTCCCAAGTGCCTTTGGGAGGTAAGGAACGCAGTAATTTTGTGACTCAGTTTCCCCATCAGTGAAATAAAAAACATAATACTGAACTGCTTTGCAAAATTTGTTTCAAATGTTGCTGTGAAATGAAATAGCCTTGACAAGTGAGTATTTCAAGCTGAGCTTTCAACTGATACCCTGATGCTTGGCTGAACTTCGGCTTCTCAACTGACACCCTAAAACGATTTACACAAAAGCTTTACACATCCATGAAATTGAGCCCTCTTGTGTAGTTTACAGTACCTTAAATCACTATACATCAGCACAAGTTTCATGGCTTTTAGGGCAGTCTGGAGAAAGTAGAGAGAACAGAAAACTGGTAGAATTTGGAACTAAAACAACGTCGAGCTACAACTAGAAAGTCACAAAATCTACATAGTACAGCAACATCATTGATCTGCCTTGAACTGCCCAGAGTTTGTAGTTCAGAAGAGAAGGTAAACATTATGAAGAATATCTCAGGCAACTTTTGAATGTAATTTTAATTTGAGGTTGGACAAGGCCCAATTACACTTGTTATTTTCAGCTTTAACTAGTCACTGGGTCTGTCACTAGTTCCCTGCAACAGAAAATCAGTGATGCATTAACACTTTTCATTACTATATTCAAAACAGTTCCTCTCTTATAAAGGCTTCAGCCATGTTGCCTTGTTAGCCCAGCTTTCCAGAACAGGCCAGACTCATCACAAAAATCTTAGCCCTAGAAAGACTTACTTAAATTTATCTTCCTTTTTATGTGTTTACTTCCAATGCACTTCCCAATATTTTCTAACAGATTAGTGCATCTAAATCTTTTTATCCACATTTCACTCATCAATATGGTTTTATTACAACAGGCATATTATTAAAACTTAACCTTGCACTGAGTAACTAATCAAAAACAATTCAAGCATGGAAATCAAACGTCCCAACTTAACTAATACATCCTCCCTCTAAGCAACAAATAGATCCTGGCTGGTTTGCACAGAAACTTCTCACTCAAATCAGACACATTTCTTAAGTCTAAATTTAGCTGCTTGTATTTTTTCACAACTTGAATTTCTGATTCTTGTGACAACCCTACTGAAACTGTTGAAGTGCCAGATCTTACAGCTGCAGCCATGTCAAGATTCATTTATGGCAAATGTAAGAAACTATGTTGCTGGAACACAGAGGCACGCAGATAGGAACAAACACATCAGCAAAAGGATCAGGCATTCAGAACCTGAGATTCATGTTCCAGTAATGCAGGCAACACCACATCTCACTTACGTGCCAGTGCTAATGAGCAGTATGTTAAGCTACTTAAGCAGTAGAAGAGGAGAAAATGATAAAATCTTACATCCGTATAGGGAGGCTGACTTTACTGAGACACCATTTAGGCTTTTGAATTCCTCCTTCAGCAGGAACAGAATCAATCACTGAGTTATCATTTTTGGACAGTACAAGATCATGCCTTCACTGGGAAAATACAAGCTCCTAAAACAGTGCTGTGACAGTGAAATGCCTCAGCAGCAGGGACACCTGTGTCCTCTCTGCACTGGAATCTGTCTCAGAGTTACAGCAGGTAGACAGGTTTCACCAGCAGATTACCAGTCCTACCCACCCTGCCAAAAGCAAGCGCGATGCAAGTGCCTCCAGTTTTCACCACTTCTCCTGACAGAAGATGGAACAAATTCTTCTTTGTAAATGCAAGTTTAGAATTTATATTATAGCGCCGAATCCACCAAAGCTGCCAAGAGACATTGAACTCATGGGATCTGTGAAAGTTTTTCACACCTGTGTTTTTCTCCTGTGCCTAATATTATGGGAGGCATTTTGGAGGATTTTACAATGCAAGTTTCAATGAGACACTTACAGTCTCCCTCAGGCAAACTGTCACAGCTGCAGAGGTCTGCTACCCAGCTGCCAATCAATGCAGGCAGGGAGTATGTGCAGAGAAATCAAAAAAAGGCAGGCTTCATTAGACTGCTGAAACCTAACTAGAGGCTATCTGGGTGTGCTCGAGCCCTTAAAAAAAAGGGCTGCTTTAGAAAGAGGAAATTTTTTTTCCTTTCCAACTCAAGGAAAGGCTCCAGTACTCATTGAGGGATGTGCTGGTGCCAACTTTCCCCTTTCCAATTTCAATGTTTGTTTTGCTCTGTCTAAAATAGAAATTACATCGCCCTGTAAGCTTTTATTATTAGATTACCTGATACAGCTGGAAAAAGTGGACAAGATTACAGGTTCCATATCTCTTTGCCAGATCTCAGAAGTGTGTCTACTTTTTCCAACTCTAAAAGTTACTTAAGTAAAATATTATTTCTCTCTACAAACCTTCCTTCCTTTATTTCCTCCTTGGAGTACTGCAACAAAAAACAAAACAAAACAAAAAACCCCACAGAAAACAGAAAACAAAACCTGCTGGGCTGGTATTACAGACGAACTGTGCTGGAAGAACTGGAAGACAATTTTTCCTCCTTCACTCCTAACTCAGAAATATTCTAAAGGAACCAAACGAATTAAAAAGAAAAGAAAGAGATCTGTAGAGAAGGATAAACACAGAGAAGTTCAGCCCAAATAATAATCAAGTGGGAAATTAAAAAGCACATGGAAACAAGTGGCATATTGTAAGCCATTTAACAAAGTTAACTATATGTATTCACTACATCTGGTCTTGGCCCCTATTCAGCAAAGTATTTAAGCATGTGCCCAGGTTTAAGCAAGTGCAGACTAAAAAGCCTACGTGTCCAGCCACGTGCTGAAGTTAGGCATCTGCTGAAGTACTTTGCTGAGGTAGGACCATAACATATCATAAGAATCGCCCTGAAAGTTATCTAATAAGCAGCTGTTCTTTTAAGAACTACACAAACTTAACACAGATTTTATGTCCCTAAAAGAGCTGCTGTCATGAGGGTATCAATCCACATCTAAAATCGCTTCAGACACAGAGGTGTGTGTACATACATATTTTGCAAATGAAAAGGCAGGCATTAAACTCAAATGTAATCAGCCATGTCAAGCTACAGATTATCCTGTGTCCATTACCACACTCAACCTTTGCTATCCTCAGCGTTTCTTTATTTCTTATTACCAATTAGTTGCATTTTGCCTCAACTTAATTCTCCCAGAAAAACAGAGGCAATATTTTGATGGGTTTTTTAAACGTGTCCATTTCTATCTGCTTCTGAACACCGTAAAGCAGCAACAAAATGTTTCAGGCAATAATGTCTACGTGGCTGAGTAGCAATCCTCTAAGTCTCTTAATTTCTAGAAAGTTACAAATCCTGCTAAAATCAAAGACACCGGGAAAAGCCGAGTCTCCCTCTGACAGCAGTTAAACTGGGTGAAGGGGCCTCTAGTCCTGCAGTTTGAAAACTCCGGGCTACCTATTTACAACCTCAGGCGTATTTCCCTAGCGAATTGTGCTGTGACGACTGAACCTTGCAAATGTCACCGGCCCCGCTCGGGCAGGGCTCAGGCAGCAGAAGCGGAGCCATTGTTGCAGGGGCCCGGAGGGAGGAGGCGCCGCCAAGGCAGATGGGGACCGCGCTAATGCGGCGCCTCCCCAGGGCAGCCCCCCGGCGCGGTGCCCTCCCCCCGGGCTGCCACCTCCTCGGGGACGCCCTGGGGACAAGGCTCTGCCAGCACCACCTGCCTCCCCGGGGCTGTGGTGGGGCGCGGCGGGGGCCACCCTGCACCGCATGGCTCTGCATGGCACTGCATGGCATGGCGCGGGGTGCCACGAGTGCCATCTCAACACTCATGGCACCAAGGTGCCCGTGTGACAGCCTGGCAGGGAGTTCCTGCAGCTGCCACCTTACATGGTGTGAGGGTGCTCCAGCCCCAATGACCTCGGGCAGGGGTGCTGCGGGTGCTGCTCTCCTTGGTTCGGTGAGGCTAAGGGCAGCTACCCCGCTTGCACATCCTGTGAAGATGCGGCACATGGAGACATAACGGGCTCCTGTGATTGCAAGACAAAAATAAGAACCTCCAGCCCCTTCTCTCCTGGCAATGTCACTAATAACCTCCATATTGTCATCTATCCTACCTGAGCTAACAGTTTATAAACCACCACCCGCAGCTTGTCCCTTATAGTTTATTAACATCCACTAATAAACAGTATGCTTCACTCCCACTGTGCTGCCAAGTGAAGCCAGTCAGAATAACTGCATTAGCTTTACTGTTCTTTCTCAGCACATTTTTCCCACATGGGAACAATTACGACAAACTCCCTCCAGATTATATTTAGAGATCCATCATATTTGCAGGAAAATAATAACAATGACAATCTTTTTCACAAATGCATCTGTAGACATCTACAGAAGATGAACCTGACTGACATTACCAAAAGTGATCAGCTTCGAACATCCCCGGCAGTTCCCCTGTGTGGAAGGGGTTAATGCTCTCCAGGCTCTGAATTACACCTATTATGCTCAAGTTTAAAAATAAGATGTGAAAGATGCATTATGTAAGGCCAGTACTGCTATCCTGCCCATCTCCTATTTTGGAATTAAAGATCATCATTGCTTACATCAAAGGGGCTGGGTGAGAATAAAAGAAAAGACAGGAACAATGAAAATAGCTACCCGACACGAACCAGATCAAAGGACCAGGCACAGAAAATGAGGAGCTAGGGGGTCCTTTAATTACTGTCCACATCCTCCAAGTCATGTGGTGAAAAAGAAGGAAAAAAAAGTTTTGAAGGCCACTGGGTTTTGTCTTGCTGTGGCTCCTGTTTCCACAGTCTGTGCCAGTTCCCTACAAACTGCTCTGCTTTTTTTTTTTTTTTTTCGTTTTATTAAAGTCAAATAGGACTCCTGGACTCCAAAACTCCTCCCTTATGCCAGGAGGGGAGTAAAGGAGGGGTAAGAGGGGCAGCAGTGGAGATAGTCTACAGCAATTGCTGGAACAATTTCAGGAGGACTGCTCCAGGCAGCGCCCCAGGAGCTGCTTTGGGAAGGAGAGATCTGGCTACCTGAGGCTAGTCTTTATTTGCAGGCCTCCTGGGTTGAGAAAACTTCAAATTCACATAGGGCACTGCTCCATGGGGCAGCAGATCAAATCTGGCTACTAGCTGTTTGAGCTCAGCAGCAGAAAAAAGGATTGCTCTGGGACTGAGCGTAAGTAGAAGCATGATTAAACTTCAAACATAAACATATACCTTCCACCCCCCACTTCTTATACATTGCAGACAGTTATGACTAATATTTCAATACAGGCTTTAAAAATACACTGCAAAAAACTTACTCCAGCATGCTGGCTGCAAGTTTTAAAAGAATAAAAAATTAAGCTGGCTGTATTATTGCAATGAAGTCAAACGTTTAAGTTTACCTTTCATGAATCACTATGAGAATATTATTTAAAAGGATCTCTTTTTTTTTAACTCTGCCATCCAGATTAAAATTTGGATATTTGACCACTGACTGGAGTTACACACCATAGCATTTACTTACTTCTATTTGCATTTCAAATGCCATGCATATATTCTGAATTGCTCTTATGTTTATTTTTTAAAGACAGTTGAAAATAAGTGGCATCAGGGAATAATAGGACAATGATTTTAGAATTCATGTGCAAGAAGCTGACCAAACTTTCTAGGAAATAGTAGTGCTTTGTCACTTTTGAAAAGATTTTGGAAAAGAATAGCTCCAGGATTTTCCCAAGAAATTTTATTTGCTAATATAGACACTAGCAGTGGATACAGACAGAAGTCACTGGAGAGGAAAATGTATTCCTGTCTCAGGTCAGTTTGCTTGGGTTTATGCTGTATGCCAAACTAGAGCATGAAAAGCATTCAAACAGAATTTTATAGACTTTGAAGAAGGCAGCTAACGTCACCAAGACAACATCTAGAAAAGGGGAACACAGGATACAAAGGCATCCTTCTCCCCATCCCGTTTACAGCTTGGAAACTCCTCAGACAAGCAGTAAGGATGATGTTTTAAGAGGCAATTTAGCCTTCAGACTGCAATGAATGCCAAGTTACTTCATCTTCTTTCTGATGAAAGTTGCCTCCATTGTTTCCTCCTCTTGGACACTAACACGCAGTGAACAGCCATTCTCAGGAGGACAGCTGAGGACTAAATTAAGCAAATACAGACTACAAAGCTGCTTTCCAAAGTGGGCATCATGCCTAGACTCGACATCTAAGCAGTAGGCTAGGTATGTGTACCAAGTTCCAGTTTGCTGTCTTGCAAACATCCACATTGGGAACCTTGCCCAAGCAAGTCTTCCAAGCTACCATAGCTCTGGTGGGATAAACACAGGAGCAGTGGGACTGGGACATTTGCCTCCTTGTTACAGGTCTCAAAGTATCACATTATCCATTTAGATAGCCTTTTGATTGAGAGAGCTTCCCTATTGGGCTTAGCCCCAAATGCTAAGAACAGATGAGATGGTTTAAGAAAGTCTCCAGGTAAAACATGAAAAGGATGCTTAACATCCAGCTTCTGACAAATAGCTGCACTCAGGGAGCCACAAGGGCTAGGGAAATAAACACGGTCAATTAAATGAACTGATTGAAAAGAAATCAGAGATCACTCCAGGGAAAATCTGAGATGCAGTCAGACAGCCACCACAGTCTTTTTTGAAGGTGGAAAATGGGGCAAAAGCCAGGAAGAACTGGAGGGCCTTCCTCATTTGCCAAAAGATGGGTGCCATAAGGAAGGAAAGAAACTTTAAAAGACATAATACAAAGAAAAATCCATGATGGGTTCAAAGGAGGCTCAACCAACTCACTCAAAGCCTCTTGAAACCTCAGCACTGAGTAGGGAGCTGTAGTGAGGGAAATACAGTAAAGTCTCTTCAGTGAATGTTCTGTCCTCTCCATAGACTGCCCCATGAAATGCACTGATAGATGCTAAGTAATCTCCCAAAACTCTCCAAGAGAAACTAACAAGGAGGAATTAATTGGACAACAAACTAATAGAGATGGTGCAGAGTAAGACTTATTTTTTTGATCTCATCAGAAAAATACTTACATGCTCATTCATGGGAGGGAGTAATTTTCTAATAACTCAGCTATTTTTGATGCACTTGTTCAAAAGATCTCAGAAAAACAGTGGGATGACCAAACAGTTATGCCGGAAGTAAAGATCTGCATGGGACAGCCACCTCTACTTTGTGTCTCTTCTTTCCATCTTTGACAGATGATGTTGGGGCTGCCCAAGCAGTGGTGGTGTGCTTTGGGTTCTGAGCTCAATGTCATACAAAACTGAAGGCTAAGCACAAATAGAAATATATATATATATATATATATATAAATACTCCCCCAGATAAGTAGTCTGAAAAGGTCATAAATGTGAAAGCAGGCTGCTGAGACAATGCCAGCGTATCTAAAAATCAAACCTAACAAGCTCAAGCTGCCGTCACTAGGAGCATGTGTGCCTTTTCCTGTCTCAATTTCTGGAAACAGATGGGTATTGCTCCAAAGGGCTGGAGGTCCCAAACTGGTCTCTGACTCTAGCTCCAGAGAAGGGCATCTTACAGAGCTAATCAAGTTACTTATCCAGGGAACTTCAGCAACATTTGCTGTTGGGATTGTGGAATTCTGATTTTGCCTGTGGAAGTTGACCACCTGGTTAATTCTCATGTAACTTTGCTACAACAAAGCACTGATTGTTATGCTCATTAATCCCTTTCAAACTGCACCAGAAACAAAACTCAAACTTCAGATTCCACTATCAATTCATTTTTTGTGTGAAGGAACATCACAGAATAATTTAGTCTGGAAGGGATGAATGGAGGTCACCTGTATATAACCTGTTCTTCAAAGTTATTTTGATGCTACCACAAGAAGTTCACAAGGCATATTGGAGAAAAAGTAATCACTAGTTCTTTTCCCCTTTTTTTTATGGCACTTTAAAAGAACAGCTCTAACAGAGCAGCTCCTGGAAACCTGTCTATCACTGAGAAGAGAGGATGCTAGCTCTCCACATTTTCCAGAAGCAGGACATTTGCTCCCAAGTCCATTTCTATGACAGTGTCTTAGGGACGTAATGAGGCAGCAGTTGATGTTAAAAAGAAAGCACAGTAGTGCTCAGTGGTTGACAGAACTGCCTGGCCATAAGCACAGAAAAGTAAAATAAAGTACATTAATTTCTTCATTTTATTAAGTTTCTGATTTTGTAAGCATGGAAGATATTATCCTCCGCTGAAGTTACTCATTTCATCTTACACTTCTCATTTCTTCTCCTGAGTCAACAGTTGGAGCCTTATTGTTTCACTTTTTAGTTGCTTCTTCTGGACCCCTTCTTTAATTTTTCCCCTTCTTCCCTCCCCATGCTGTTCTGACATTTCCCATCTTCCTCTTGCTAGTTACCACACTATCATATCCTCTGTTCCTATCTCTATTCCTGTTATCCTAACCTTTCTCTGACACACAATCCATCCACCTCCCTAATTTCAAGACAATGCTCATCCTTTTTCCATTTCTTCCTTTACTTTTCTGTCATCTCCACAGTCAGAGCATGTAAGTCTATTCCTCCCTGAAGTCATTCACATTCCTTGCCAAGTGCTTTGTCTACCAGGTCATTGAATCCAAGACAAAAGACAACATGCATGGATCTACAGAAGTGATATGAAAGTGAGGGCAAATGCTTGGCGATCAACTGAGAGACTGTTCCAAACATAAAGATCCAGGTTAAAAAATAAAAAAAAACAAAAAAACCCAACTTTTTAAAAATTACAAGACCACCTAGCTGCATCTCATCTAATGCATATTCGAAGATTAGGAAATTAAAATTAAAATTATGTCCTTCAGAGAAGAATTGATGCTCAGTCAACACCCTTCAGCCCAGCCCTTATGGAAATGAAAGAACTTCTCAACTCTCGTGCATATTTGCATACAACTAAGAGACAAAGTATAACTCTAATGCTTCTTAATCATTATACACAGTGCTAGAATACAGTATCTATGTACACATGGTTATCTCAAATATAAGTTATCCCATGCTTTACTGAACTCATACAGATATGAGATACATACTTATACTGATACATTTTTGCATAATGGTTTTAACTCAAAACCTTTAAGTTTTTAATTTCTAAAGCATTTTTTAAGACTCACCTATATGAGGTTCCTAATGCAACTATAAATCTGAAGAAATCTGCCACCAATCTGACCATTTCCATTTGAGTTTCACTGGGAAGTACTCCTGCATGCTTCCACAGCTCCAGCTTAAAATAACCTGGTGAATTTCCTCCTCATTATCAAGGGCAGATGTAATGTTCTGACTGTGACTTGAATGAGAGTCTGTGAATTACACAGCAAGAAAAGCCCTGATTTCAGAATATTCATCTGAAGACCATGCTATATCATAATGATGCTTTCATCTGCCTATTAAGGCACAACCCACACCCAGGAATGGAAGGAGACCTGGGCAGCTAGGCCACACAAGTCTATAACAAAGCTAGGAAAAGGAAATGCCCCAGGAAAAGCAGGAGTTGCTTCACTGGTAAATGTTCCAAGTTCTTAGCAGACAGACAGAAATAATTTTGGTGGAGTTTTCCTATCCATTCTTCCCTTTTCTGCTCCCTCCCATTCTAGTATTTCCCTTTCATTCGCTGCCACCTCCCATTCAGCTGCTACCCTGTTACTGCTTTCACTGCTACCTGAATTCATTCAACTTTTCTGCTATATTTATCTCCTACTGTCAGTTTAAAAGCTAGGATATGGCAAAACAAGTGTACAAGTCTGTTTCTCAGTGAACTACTCATCTTTAAAGTATCTTAACAAGGAAGAAATCCTCCTTTATCTACTATCCTACCCAACAGCACGCCTTTTGAGAGAGCCATGCTGTTTCACTCTGGGAAAGGCAAAGAAATGGAAATCCAGATAAAAATAATTTTTTAAACAAACTTAGACTTTGTTCATCAGCTAATGCTCCAACTCAAGCTTAAAAGAGAAAGACGCTGCACTGATGTCCCTACTTGTTTTATGCAAAATGTTTTGCAGTGGTAGCCTGTGGGCAACAGCTTGCTCCTCCTTCAAGAGACTCCAGGAGACATGTCTGCCACAACACCACAAGACAGCAGGGAGGCAAAGATGGCCTCACTGCCACATGTACACCCAACACATGCACAGGTTGGACTCATGGAGCTGGATCATGGATCACTGGGGAAGAATAACCCTTCAGGAGGGCTGTTCAGGCCACCGAGGGCACATCCTTTCAGTCAGTGCAGTTGCCGCCCTGTCCCCAGCCTGACTGAGGAAAATCTCCCCGTTCACAGGGAGGAAGAAAGCGCAACCGAGAACAGGTGCTGCCTGCTGCTTCCCCAGCTGAGTGAAGCCTTCTGCCTCTGCCAGCCCCCAGCTTGGCCATGCAAACCCCAGTGCACAGCAGGCATGGGGCAGGCAAGGACAGGGATGTGGGAGCAGCCCCACCACCACCACCCTGTTGCCAGTATTTACCTCAGTATCTGCTGTCTGACATGGTGACTGCAGCCTTCCTCTCTCCTCAGAGGTACTGTCCGCTGCTGCGCTCTCCACACAGTGCCCATCTGCCTCCCTGCTTCCCATCATGGCCGCCTTGCCTCATTCTTCCTGTGCCCTTTTCCCTCAGGGCTCTGGGCCTGCACCCCCACTGCCCCTTCTCTTCCCCACACCGCCTGCTGCAGCCCCCAGCCCCTCTCTGCCCCACAGACACGGGGTGAGGGGTCAGGAGCGCGGGTTCCACCTCAGCACAGGGAGCACGGCGAGGCAGCCCTGAGGCACGGCTCTGCTGTGCACACCCAGCAGCCACACCGGAGATGAGGCAGTACAGGAAAACACAGTCAAACAGTCACCACTGCGTCTTCACCTAGGACTGCTCATCCAGCAAGGGCTTTTGGTTTTGGTTTTAAGTTAAAACCTGCCCCCTTTTATTTCAGAAGTTTCCTCACGAGAGGCCTGCTCCTCCAGATGCCTGAATCTGCTGGCTCTCTGCATCTTAGAAACCGACCCACACCCCAAAATGGAATTCAGAATTGCCCCTTAAGCTCAATAACAATTTTTTAAAATTATTTCCTGGATTTTGTCCTTTCCCTGCTCTCCTCCCAGTCAGGGCTTGGAAGGTGCTCAGCACCAGCAGCCACAGCTCTGCCTCCCGGGGCACTTCCCCAGCAATGGCCCCACCATCACAGAGCACCTCAGCACAGATGAGCGCTGAGGCAGGCAGTCGGGTGTGTGGGTGCATATTCTCTCCACGAATTTTACTCTCTTTTCTCTATCCAAATGATCTGGCAGTGCTTTTCTCTTAGGCACTTGTTTTCCACATTGCTGTCAGCACTTCTGAGGCCAGCAGCCTGAGAGCACTGGCCAGGCTTGGAAAGACTGGAGAAATGAGTGCTCTGGAGCACTGCTCTAGTAAAACATCTGACAGCCCAGAGGCAGCTCCTCAGTTGTCTGTAAGGCAGAGTAGGCCAGTGCCACTCTGTCAGTCATACTGCAGTGGCCAGAGAGCAGACTTGGTTACATTTGTGGGATTAATTATACTGGAACATCAAAGAGAGGAGGTCAGCAGTAGTAACCCAGTAGGCTCCCAAGCCTACAAAAGGAGAAAGCAAAAAATCTTCTCTTTACATAAGGACCCTCTAATCTTAATCCCTGGCCTAAATTTGACCAGCAATGGCTCTGCTGGCATTAGGCCAAAGTTTTTACCTGGTGCCTTCAAGAAAGTTGTCTTTCTTCACAGCTGATTTGCCCCTTTCATAACCAGTGGTCACAACAAGGCAGATTACCAGCTCTTTCAGCAGAGACCCATTACTCTATTTGATAGGATATCAGATGTGATTCACAGCCACAACACTCAGGGCTTTGGAATACTCCTTCTCCTGTCCAAACAGCCAGCAAATACTCCACCATTTCAGTAGCTGAGAAAAATTCCATGAACTTCAGCCTATGCACAAAGAAATCTGTTTCCACTCTGGGTAAAACATTACAGAGCTGCAGTGAAAACCCCAGCTTCTTCATGATAAAAGAGACCTCTTACCTCAGTAAGGCCCATTCACTGCACCAGTATATCCACACGTGCACTTGTTCCAAGAAGGGAACCAACAAATCACAGCAAAAGCAAGTGGCAGTAATCCCTGGTAAATATTTATTTCCAGAGTTAGTGTTTTTTTCCCTACCCAACGTTTGATTTATAGTCCTCTGGTGCTAAAATGCTGTTTGCCTGTGCACCCTACACGGTATTTATATGGAAAGAAGAATACACTGTTAATGCTAGCAAGGCAAAGTTACCCAATACACTCAATACACTCTGTTACTTCTTAGAGAATTATTTTTAAAATGGGCAAAGAAATGCCCTCCACTACAGAAAAAACGAAACATGAAAAAATTCCATTTTAGGTCTGTGGTGTCATGGTCCACAGGGGAATCTTTCCCCCAGCCAGTAGTAATTACCTATTAGACAGGATAGAGCACTATACATTAAGCACCATATCTGATCAAGCGGGGAACTTTTTAAAATGGTTTACTAGTTATTAGGTATCCTGCACTCTAACATGCTGTGCTGACATAAGGTTTTACTGCTCGCAGATCCAATTGCCAAAGACAAAAAAAGTATTAACGGATTTATTTACTTAAAGTGCACAAACTACTGCTGCTCCTGAACACTGTATTAGGGGATTCCCTCTTAAAAAGGGGGGGAAAAAAATCAGGTTGGCAAGTTGCTAGTGAGAATACCAAAGGCACAAGTCTTTGTTTTCTTCTGTGTACCTCCTGTGCTACGGGGTATGAGGCTGTGGGGGGGAACAGCAGAGGAAGAAGAGCTGCAGAAATGCCCAGTGTGCGTAAAGCATACACTGGGCGATCCCCAGATGATCCCCTTCTCCGGTGTCACTATCCGCTGGCTTTGTGGGCAAAATTGACTTCTTGTCCCCCGCAGCCAGCAAGCACACAGCCTGGCGACCGGACAAAGCCATTGATTTTTCTTCTCCTTAAAAGCACGCTCCGCTGAGCTTGGAGCCATGTGCTTGTAACTTTAAGGGGGGTGCATTTTATTTAATTGTGCCTTTTCTTGGCCTGAATTTCCCCCAAAAAGCTGAAGAGGGCATGTGCTTATTATCTTTTAGTGCAGCATGCGCTCAGCGCAACCTGAGCTCTTCGGATAGTTCGGTCTGAAAATTAGAAAAAAAAAATTAATTGCGAGGAAAAACAAGACTGCTCTGCGACTTTGATTCAATCAATTACCATTATCTTCCAGCACAGCCCTCCCTCCCGCCCCCGGACCAGTTGTGTTTAACTTTCTTTGCCAGTCGCTGGGCCCCGCAGCGCGCTGCCGGTGCTGCGCTGCCGCCTGGCTCCCGCGCGGGGCCCTTATCAGGCGCTCCCAGTCAGCGCCGGCCCCGCGCAGCTGTCGGGGACCCCCTCCGTCCCCGCCTTATCTGCCGCCGCAGGCCTCGGCCGGGCGAGGAGGGGGCCCCGTGGCTGCCCCCGGCCTCCCCGCCGCCCCCCGGCCGGGCCGGGCTCTGCTGCCGGCCGCCCCGCTCCCGCCGAGTCTCCTCCGGCGAGCCCGAACCGTCTGAAGAGAGGCAGGAACAAAACCGCAAATTTAGATTAATAAAGCATTTGTTGATTCTACAGAAACTTAGCAGGCCCCTAAGAAATCCACAAGAGACCTGTGCAGCTCCAGTAATTTTCTGTTATATTATCTTTCTTGTAAAATACTTCCCCAGACAGAGCCCCCAAAGGGGCTCAAATATCACTGTGACTAACCGAAATCAATGTGCACTCACCTATTGACATTTTTACATAGTTTTTGGATTTAGTATCCGGCCCAAAACACAATCAAATCTTCTGCCAAGGAAATAACAGGCACTTAGCTAGTCAGCTATTAGTGTTACAAAGGAAAAAATGTGGGCACCCAAGGGAGATGGGAGAGACGGCATTGACGTCAGGGGTAATTGGGTGTCTGAGAGAAATTGCCAACGGCTGGCCAAAACCCCCAGAGGCCCACACAAAGCCGAGCTGCAACTCTAATAAAGGAAAGTAAATTCTAGAAAGGGGCTTTGCTGCAAAGAAACCTAGCAGGAACCAAAAATATCTCCCACATACACAAACACATACACACAAATAAAAAATACAAAATACGTTTAGGAGCTCTCTTTCGCACATCTGTTTTAGGCTAAAGGACTTCCTACTTTTTTTTCCAGGACCACATGGATTTTTATGTTGTACCGTATGTTCACCGTCTCTTTTTATAATCAGAATTCAGGGCTTTAAAGAAACTTATTTTTAATCATGTGGCTTTAAACTACAATTTCTGTCACTCACTCCAGTACCATCAGCAAAGGTTTAGTTTTTTCTTTAGAAAACTTGCACTGAGATTGACAAGTAGAGCAGCACCATTGCAATGGCCATGGTTAAGGAGTTGTCTGATTGGTGAAACTGTACTTTCACATATAAAATGTCTTCATCACCTATATTATATCTGTGTATTTCAGCACCAGCACTCTCCTCACACACACACACACACACACACACACACACACACACACACACACACAAGTCATGAGGGAACAGATTTCAGATCAGGCACTCTGGGCAGAGTTTAGTGAGGACTCTAAGGCTTTTTGCCCTTTCTTTGCAATCATCCAGATCCCCACCCTACAAATACAGACCTACTTTCCTCCTAATACACAATCACAGAGGAAGAACAAAGTGTATTTGACCAGCTTTTACC
>NC_092434.1:14373502-14513502 GCF_036169615.1 Heliangelus exortis
GCTGCATTCGGGGACAAGGCCGATGGTGCCTGCCTCACCAGAGGGCTGGATTTGGTGGGCTGTCTTGTTTCAGAATGTTTCTTGCAAAGTGCAGTTAGAGGTGTATTAAAAAAAGGAATAAAAAAAAAAAGAAAAAAACCAACCCAAACCCAAATACTGTGAAATCAGCCCTTGCTTTTGTTTCCCAGTCTGGCTGAGAGATGAGGAGCAAGGCCTGGGCTGTGACCATGCTGCATGGCCTCAGTGGTGACCCGGTGTGGGGCTGGGAGTGCCTGTCCTGGGGGTCACCAGGGGTGACACCTGAGGTGAGTCCCTGACCCCAGGAACTGCAGGGCGGGGGCTACTCCTGGCCCATGAGTGTTGAAGGGGATTGGGGTCACCCCACGGGGTGGTGACAGTAGAGGGTGAGGGCCACTTCATGGGGCTGGTGGTGGCCTTGGACTGGGGTAACCACACAGGGTGGTGACAATAGAGGCTGAGGGTCACTCCATGGGGTTGGTGGTGGCCCTGGGCTGGGGGTCACCCCACAAGGTCCTGTCCCACCTGTGGTGCCCATGCCCCACTGCCAGCCAACCAGCACAGGGCTCAGCCACTCTCCACCAATCCCCTGCTTCCATGTGTCCTGTTCCCTGGCCTAATCCCAGCCCTCCTGAGGTATTTAAAGACTTCCCAGGGCCTGGGGTTTTCAGTGTGGATCTCTGAGCCCAGGGGAGTTGCTGCTGGGTTGGGTCAAGCCATATCTGGGGGACAGTCTCTCACAGCTTTGGAAACAGCTTCACCTCATAAGGTGTGCCAGGTGCAGAGCTGTGCTTAATGTTGTCTTTCTGATGAGCACCCAACTCACTGAACCTGTGAGTAATTAATCTGTTAGCCACCATTCCAGAGAGGCTGTGATGCAGGCAGCTGTGTGGCAGCAACAGGGGCTGGGGGCTGGGCAGCCCCATAGCTGGGGAATGTCTGGAACATATTGCAGACCCTCTCTTGTTGGGTTTTTCCATTATGGCCATCCAGGTCCTTGGCTGGTGGTGCAGCACTGGGATGGAGAAGATTTAGTTGTCCCTGTCTCAAAAGCACTGGGAGCAGGTGCCACGTCCTACCTCCTGTTGGCTCAGATTTTTTTTTTCATTTTTTAAATTATTATTTTAATTAATATTTTATTAATTTTTATTTTTATTTATTTTATTTTTATTTATTTTATTTTTATTTATTTTATTTTTATTTATTTTATTTTTATTTATTTTATTTTTATTTATTTTATTTTTATTTATTTTATTTTTATTTTATTTTTTATTTTTATTTTATTTTTTATTTTTATTTTATTTTTTATTTTTATTTTATTTTTTATTTTTATTTTATTTTTTATTTTTATTTTATTTTTTATTTTTATTTTATTTTTTATTTTTATTTTATTTTTTATTTTTATTTTATTTTTTATTTTTATTTTATTTTTTATTTTTATTTTATTTTTTATTTTTATTTTATTTTTTATTTTTATTTTATTTTTTATTTTTATTTTATTTTTTATTTTTATTTTATTTTTTATTTTTATTTTATTTTTTATTTTTATTTTATTTTTTATTTTTATTTTATTTTTTATTTTTATTTTATTTTTTATTTTTTAATTTTATTTTATTTTTATTTTAGACAAGAGAAGGGAGTCAAGTGGCTCTGGGTTGTCAATCCAAAAGTCTGTGTTGAATAGTAAAGGCTAATATGGTTGTCCCCTCTAACAAGGTGTTTGCTACAACAAAACTGGTTGCTGCCTTAGCTGAGGGTAGGGAAAGGGAGGGAACTGCAGGTGAGCTGTAGAGATCAAAATCACCAGGATAAGCTCCCCTCAAGTGCTCAGGAATGAGCCTGGAGACAGCAAGTGACACCAATGTTGATGTGCAGACATCTGTGTGGTTCCAGGCTGTTCAGGAGTACAAGCTTTCCAGTGAAAAATCATGGTGGGTAAATCCCCAACTCTCCAAAACAAGATGGGGTCTCTAATTACTGGATATGTACAGCCTTGGGTAAATACTAGTAGAATGCAAAACGAAACATGGAAAAAAAATCTGGTTTTAAGCAATATTAGCAAATTTTGGGGTTTTTTTGTCATGCAAAATAAGTCTGGAATTCTGACAGTATGTGTGATGCTTTCTACAAAATCCCATTTTAATCAGTGATGACAGTTTGACATTTTTCCAGCTGCTTAGAAGCACTAGACAGTCAAGTATCTCAGTAGGGCATGGGTTGGCATGCTGGGATCATAGAATCATAGAATCATAGAATCCTAGGGGTTGGAAGGGACCTCGAAAGATCATCTAGTCCAACCCCCCCTGCCAGAGCAGGGCCACCTAGAGTACATCGCCTAGGAACGTGTCCAGGCGGGTTTTGAATGTCTCCAGTGAAGGAGACTCCACAACCCCCCTGGGCAGCCTGTTCCAGGGCTCTGTCACCCTTACAGTAAAAAAATTCTTTCTGATATTCAACTTGAACCTCCTATGCTCCAACTTACACCCATTACCCCTTGTCCTATCACTGGTCACCATAGAGAAAAGCCTAGCTCCATCTCCCTGACACTCACCCCTTACATATTTGAAAACATTGATGAGGTCACCCCTCAGTCTCCTTTTCTCCAAACTAAAGAGACCCAGCTCCCTCAGCCTTTCCTCATAAGGGAGATGCTCCACTCCCTTAATCATCTTAGTAGCTCTGCGCTGGACTCTTTCAAGCACTTCCCTGTCCTTCTTGAACTGATGTATGTAAGCTTTAACTTTCCTCCCACTCATCGACTTATGTTGGTATTCGAAGAACAGGGGGGAAAAAAGCTTTCTACAGGTTTCACACCAGCTTATGCCATCTGTGTTTTTAGGCTTGTCTTGTAAAAGTAAAATCTTCACTTTGCAAGTGTATCCAGATGCTGCCAGCCAATATCATCATTCTCAGTGAGCAAGGATTTTATTTATAAAATGTCCTGGCCTTTGCTGAACAATTCATGGTTCTGCACACTTGAGGGACAGATAAATAGCAATTAAAACACAGTTTAGAGTAATGCTTAGGGTCTTAAAGAAAGTGACATCAATTTAAAGGAAGGGATAATGTGCTGAGCTGGACATCAATCAAAAGGAGGAAAAAAATGTTGTCTAAAGCAGCATTTAAATGATGGGATAAAGTGTCTGGGAGAACAGTGTTCACCACAGGGTGGCTGGTAGCTGGGTAAGGATACTGTGCCTGATGAGCCCACCCATCTCAGGTGTGCCTGCTCCAAAGTAAAGAAAACTGACTTTGAAAGACTACTGTGTCCTAAAGGTGGCCTTACAGCTTGTTCCTTGTGGAGAAGGATTTCAGTGGGAGGAGGAACAGATGTTGTCTGAGCCAGAGGGGAGATAATTTGTTACTTATTTAGCATCTCCTACTGCATCCTAACCAGAGCTCTCATCCTAACCTGCCAGATCCTATCTTAATCTACCTTAGATATGACCACAGCTTTGGTTGCTATTGCCACTACTTGGTCACCACCTCTTCTTCCTGTGTTTGTCTTCTAAATGTTCTTCTGAAGTAGGTAACCACTCAAATTTCCTTTTTTTTATAAATGGAAGTTGGAGATAAAATGTGCCTGCAGTCCCACTCTGCAAAGCCTTGCAGTGGATGGCATTTCCAGATGAAGTCTCCAAGTCCCAGGTCTTCACCTTTGCTGTGAACTTTTGTCTCATGTGCCTGGTTACTACTGTTTCCCTCTGCCCCACTGTTGCTGTCATCTCTTGTGTGTGTTTTTTTCCTTCTGTTTCTCAGTTGAGTGAAGACCAATCCACTCTCCAGTGCAGGTTTTTTTTTCTTTAGATTGCAACTTCTGTGAAGGAAAACAGAATCTTAGCTCATGGCCCACTCCACTGTGTACACACAGAACATCTGGTTAGTTGTATAAACTCTGAGAAAAAATTAGATTCAAGTTACCAATGTTGTAGTAGCAGAAGTGTAGGCAAAAAAATCAATGCTGTGGACCTAACCTGCATGCATAGGAACTGCAATTATGCATAAAAATAATAATTTTGTGGGTTGGCAGGGACATCTGACTTGAAGTGCTTTTGCACAGCTACTTGGTGCTCAGAGAATTTTAAGCATGAATGCACTGTACAATCTGTATGGCACTGGAGATGCTGAAACTGGACTCTTAGAAGCTGTGGGGTTTATTTTTAGTTACAAAATTCTGTTCCCAGATTGTTTGGGGAATTTGGAAGTGTTGTGTGAAGAATTTTAAAAACTCACTTCTCCACATCTGAGCTTCCTATCTTCCAGCTTCAGGTAGGCAATTGGATTTAATAAAGGTAGCACTATACTGTTATAAAGAGCAGGAATTAAATTGAGGAAACAGCTATAAATAGGTGCAGAATTTGTATCTTCAGATAAAAAGCCTGTTTGACAAATCTAGACTGTTTATTGTCTCTGCTTATTTCTCTAGTGAGCGTATTTTTAAATTAGTTACATGTAGCAGAATGCATGAAAAAAAACCCCAAGACGTTTAGATGAAGGAGTTAGTCATCAACATTCTGATTAGGTCTCTTACTTACAAATGTTTTCTCAGCCATGTTGCTTTTCTTTAATTTCTACAGGATATCCTTTTCCTTCAGAGTCTCCAGAAATGATGAGACAGGCTGCTTGTTGGGAGGCTATTTGTTAGGAGACTAACAAGATGAATTAGTCAAAGAATTGTTGCTAAACTCATACAGTGCCTCCTATTTAAGGTGTTTTGTCTGGATAAACTGTCCCTGTTAAGGCACAATTATTCACTCTCAAAATACATAATTTTTGATACATTTCCATCTCTGTTTCCATTTTCTAATCTTGTGATGTTTTGTGTAAGACAGTATTTGAAATATCTCTCTCCCCCTTTCCCCTCCTTCAAATTACAGATCTTCATGGCAAAGGGAAAAAAAGTCTTTATTTGAAAATATTGATTCCGGTGAGAATTATCAAAGATTTAGTTCCTTTGACTTTAGATGAACCATTAAGCATGTCCCCAGCTCATAAATCCAGTCACTACTGAAACTCTGCACAAGTAAACTCAGACAGAAACTTTGGTGTGTGCCTGTGTGGGTTTTTTCCAGTGAGGCTGCAGCAGTGCTCATACCCAGAGCATCCCCAGGGCTCTGAAGATGATTAATGATAACAAAGCTTTCCCTATTGTGTTAGCGGGTAGGAAGGAAGGAAGAGTACTCTAAAAAGAGAGTGCATAGAATTTCTGAGTATTGAAGTTCCGAAGGAGAGCTTAACCCTTTAAAATGGCCACAGAAATTTCTTCCAGTTGTGTTCAGGAAGGTGAAATCTGCTTTCTTTGTCTTCATAAAATCTGTGTTAGCAGATTTCAACATCAAGTACATGTGGAGGGAAAGCAATGCACTGAGATGGAGCAATGCTTTCAGATGAGTTGGGCTGCTTGCAATATAACAAAGTTAGGCACACCCACAATCCACTTAGGTTTAGCTTTTTGAAATGTGTTAAGAGATTTCTGCTAATGGGTTTTCCCTGTGGGCAGCATTACCAACCTGATTATACAGGTTTTAAGAAACTCTCTTAGGAAGATGCTTTTTCATCATAAGTTTTGACATTGACCTACTAAACTGGGTAATTTAGTATTTTATTTTCTAAGAATGAAAAAGAAAATTGAATATTTCATTACATAAGAGGGATTATAGTAACACTGTTCTTCATAGGGAACCTATCATGTCCAGGGGCCAGATGATGCTTCTGAGATCTGTGCATCTATATGAAGAGCTCAACACCTGCTTTCAAAGAGCAGCTGGTGTATTTTGGTTGTGATGACCATCTCGGTTACTTCTTGTGGAAGCAATTCACATTTGCTTGTGAATTTAGTTTGGAGATGGAGCTGAGGTGCATCTTCTTACCAGAAAAGTTTAAATGAAAAAGTGATACTTCTGCAAACCACAGGAATTTTTGTAGGGTCTTTCTATCCCAGTGAAAGCAGGGAGATGGTGTCAGAGATGACCCTGATTGACTGTGGCAATCTGTGGCCTCTGAATGGAGAGCTCTGCCCTCCCAACATCTTCAAGTTCCTGCAGGATTAGGAGCAGCTTCTGAACAGAGATTGAGAGCAAACCTTTGCCTTCTCCCCCTGTGACACATTGCAAGGGAATCTTTGTGAGGAAATTTTGGTGGAGATTGCATCACAAAAAGCCCACTCCTAAAGCTAACTGGGAGGATGTGGTAATTTAGTCCTAGTGATTTAATTGCTATGTTCCTTTAATAGCAATTGCTCTTTTCCATGAGGGGGTACCAAATGCAACCTGATTATTAGTTGGCTGAAAAACAGGAATGCTTTGTTTCACTAGGACATATTACCTGATACAATGGAGCTGGGATTCCATTTAAAAATGTACTGGGAATTTTTTAACTGTTTTTACAGCAGATAAACTTTATCACAATATTTCCTTTTTTAGAATGTTTCACATGCTGTAGCACTTGGCCAGCTTTCCTGCTAAATGCTGTGGTTTAAAGTAGTTAGTTTGTCTACTCCAACCCCCAAGTCTTACATATAGGGCTTCAATTCTTGTTGTTCTATGCAAACCAGTATTTTACAAAAGTGTCATTTAGTATTTGCTTTGAGCTTTGGAATGAAATATTCAAAGTTGTGCTTGCAAATAATCCATTTGGTAGTCATCGTTTTACTTCATTTACTAATTTGTTACTAATTTGCTGCTATAGTTAGGCATGGTGTATTGCTAACCTTCCAGCTGATCCCAGACAAAAGTAATGGCTTGTTGGGATTGTGATATTTGATAGTTTCCTTCCTCTCTGTCCCTTCATCTTTCTATATTTGCCTACTTTCTCTCCTTGACACTCTGGAGTGTCCAGAGTTGGAGGATGTCCAAGCCCAGCAGCACTGTGTGGTGATTTGGTGCTCAGCTGGGGAAGCATCTCCAAGGAACATCCAGGAAAATGAAAGCAAGGTGGTGTTCCCTCTGTGTGTGCTCACATATGATCACACTTACCAGCCTAGGTTATGGATCTGGATGGAAAATACACAGCAGAGGTATAACTGCCTGCTCTTCAGTAATTGGCTAAAAATAGCCTGGCACAAAAAAAAAAAATAATAAAAAAAAATACTTGGCATTTCTGCAGTGCCTTTTCTAATGTCTCGGAGCATTTTTCCAGTGTGACTTTAGCCTTGAAGTAGGATTGAAGCAGGAGCAGCTGAGCTAAGGAGTTTTTGTGCTGCTTCTGGGCTTTCCATTCAAGCTGCTGCTGCCTGAATCCCACATGTGGCCAGGTCCCTGGGTCTGCAGCATTCTCTGCCTCGAATGTAGGGTTAAGATATCTTCCTGTGCTCTGACCCCGTTCTGGTAGGTAAACAGGCCAGAGCAGCATAAAAGGGCTGGAAGCTCCAGTTCTGGCTGGGAGAGAATTCCCTGGGCACAGGCCCGGCAGAAGACAGCGCTAAGGAACCGCAGAGGCTCTGCCCCAGCTGGCTGCTACCTTTGGTATGGAAATAGGGGGGACACTGATAGGCGGCCAGCACGGCTCCTTTTAAGTCCTCCTTGAGTTCCTGCTGTGTGTCTTTCCCCTCTTACTGCAGAGGGAAGAACACTCTAGTTTTGTTATGTTTAAATTACACGAGTTTTTAAATTAGGACAGATCAAAACCTAACACCCAAATGATTTTCTGTTTGCGTGGCTATATAAGCAACTGCCCCAGAATTGGAGTATTTAATGAAAAGGTGTATATGCCCTCAACAAAAGCAAAATTCTTCTATAACATGAAGTTTATGCAAGACAACGTTTGGAAATTTCTCAATCACTTACTATGTAAAAGCAGTTCCAATCCCACCTTTAAAAAAAAATCCCACAAAATTCTTCCCGTAAATAAATATTCCACTTGCATAATTTATAAATTACTTTGGTTACAAATGCTAAATTGCCAAGAAGTCTGACTGCAACTACTCTGGTCTGTCTTTTTTTTTTTATATACATATTAAAATGTTGAAACAGCTGAGGTTGGTTTGGTTGAGGGTTAATGTTTGGGTAAGAAGTCTCCAAGGAAAACTGAAGTGCTGAATGAACACCACTCTATGGTAATTAGTGAGTGCTGCTTTTCCCTTGGAGTCAGTTTCTGAATCAATGTAATAGCAAATGATGGGAATGGGGAGGGACACCGGATGGAGAAGATGGTGACTTTCTCACTGAGCTCTAAAGTTGAGATTGTGGCTGTTTCAGTGAGGATATGTAGGCACTTCCAGCAGAGGGGTTGTAAGGCTTGTCATGTTGGCCAGAGTTTAAGTGATTTGTTTAAGTTGCGGCTACTTTTTTCCCCTGATTTTTAAAATTTATCTTCAACTCATATATGTTATTGTGGTGCTATCCTAAATGGCTTCTGTGCCTGAGGTACCTGAATTGAGTGCCTGGTAAAAGGTTCCCTGTTTATATAGTTGTGTCTGTAAAGTCTGCAGAGCACTTTAGCATCTCTGAATAAATATTGGTCATTATATTGAACTTAAAAAAGTACTTTTCTGCACTTACACTACTTGTCTTCAAAGATGTGTGAAATAGTATACACCTTAACCACTGGTAAGGACTAGTCAGCATCTTTACTGTAAGACTTAAGGTAAAACTTTGTTTTATGAGGTTCCTTGGCTTCCACCACCAGCAAGTGTATGGTGTCTGACCTGATGATAGTAGAAAACAGTAAAGCTGAAGTTCAGCTTGTCATCTTACAGTGATTATGTGCACATGTTTAAAGTGAGATAAAGAGGGGATCTCATTGTAAGGATCATTTCTTTCACTTATTTAACTCAGCTTGGAAGAGGTCACTGTTATTTATCTGATGTAAAAGAAGATGGTGATCTCAGTTGAGATGCTGTGAACACTGGAAAAATCACTGCAGTGCATGGTTCTTTGGCTTTCAATGTGGGAAGCTCATGGCTATAGCTGAGACTCCTTTCCATCCCTTTGAAAGGCATTACTGTGATTAAAGGCTCAGAATAAAATATAATTGAGGGATTTTCAATCTTCAATCTTTTTCTGTTGTTTGGATAGTTTTACTTTCTTGCTGCTTTGAGAGCAGCTTCTTTAAATATAAGTGAAGCCAGTTCTCTAGACAGAAGTGGCATTTGAATTTAGAAAAAAGAAATACCATATAGCTGTGGCAGTCACCAGATTTTAAACTATGTAATTGAACATTTTTTTCAGAATGGGTTTTAAAATGGTGCAGTTGAGTAGTAAATCAATGTGTTGGCTAATGAAAGATTTTGGCCCTTCCCAAAACTGTCAAGCAACAAAAGGCTCAACTTTTTTTTTTTTTTTTTTGCACAGGAGTTAGAGGAAAAACTGCTTTTTCACTAAATATAAATTAATCTAAAATGTTGGGGTTTATGCTGAAAAAATCAAATGTCAAATCATGATCTGTTATGAAATATGAGTGTTTACATGTAATGAATGCACCAAAATACAAGTGTTTACTTGAGCCTTCCTTTTTCAGAGCTTGTCATGAAGAGATTCCAAGCAGGGGAGGTACGGGCCAGTCCGTGGCCTTTCCATGATGAGAGAGGTGGCTTTACAATGGAGAAAGCTCCCTCAGCACCTTGGGACACATCTGAGCTGGTCCCATGACCCTCTGAGTTCTCCTTGGGAACCCACTCACTTGATCCTGACTAAAAGGTCTTGATACTGTGTGGTGGTTTTGATTAGAGCCCCTGCTTTAGCAAAGTATCAATAGTTTGGGTTAAAGATGGCTGTGACTTGAACCCAAAGGTTTTGTTTTATGTAGCTAACGTGGGCCCACTGAGAGAACCCCTGGTGCAGAAGATCTGTGGATATCTGCAAGGTCAGGTTTTCTTCAAAATGTTCCCTTTATGCTTGTGACAGTTTCTCACCACCTTTAAGGTTATGCCTTTACTGCCCTTCCTTGGGACACTGTCTTTACTCTTTGTTTTTTGGAGGCAGGCTGAGGTTATACTGTGGAAGGTAGACATGGGTTTGGAGGGCTCTCACAGTGCTGCTTTACTTTTAGGTCCATTGAGGTGTTTAATGTGACTCAGTGGCTTTTGGGGAATACATCACATTCTGAATTCTTCATATGTGAAGCAGTGGGTTAGCTAAGGCTGTAGATCAGGTTTTGTGTATTGTGGCTGTGGACTGTTCTTTCCATCTATTAAAGTGATATCCTGTTTTCCCAAGAATATCATATTTAGGAGAAAGCTAGTCAAGAATTCTTCCAAGTAAAAGACCTTCTTTTTTTTTTTTTTTTTCTGTACTTCACATAATAGCAGTTCAGTGCAATAAAAATAGTACAGAAAACAAATTAAACTTACAAATGAGAGGATATTAGAGTTTGGTCATCTTAAAAGTTGGTATTGGCCTTTTTTCTGAGAGATTATTTTATTGTTATGTTTTCTTTTATTGGTATTTTTTTTCTCAATGTTGCCAAGGTTTCTCACTGTTTTGTTGTTGCTTTCTCATAAAACTCTCCACAATTCTTAAGGGAAACCTTCTCATTAAGGTCACAGTGGTAAAATAAATCTTGATGGCAAAGTTAGGAAGTATTTCTAATGATTTGGAGGTATTTTTTTGAGGCAGCTTATCCTTACAGTGGTCATCTTAAACTAAAATAAAACTCAGAGTAATAAGCCCCATTCTTTTCCACCAAACCATGCAGAGTCCTGGATTTCAACAGGGAATGTACACATCAAGCCACTGAAAATAGTGTAGAAAACCAGTAAAACTAACTTTGCAAATAGAGAAGAAAGGAGGTTTAAAGCCTTGTCTAAACACACGTTTTGCTACTTTTACCTTTGCTGATAATTGATACAAATGTGCTGATATTTCCCATACAGAGGAGTGGAAAAACCTCTTACCCTCCTGGAGCAGTGGCTGCCAAATAACTTTGGTGTTCCTGCTGCTCCCTCATGCAGCCCCTTAGGTTACATTCAGACCAGGAAATTAAACCATGCCAGGGCACTCCTGGGTGCTGGCACCTGGAAAACCATCCCTGAAGCTCCCAGTGGGCTTTTGACCACCAGCAGCCCCTCTGCCCACGGCTGGGAACTGGAAGGTGCTGGGAGATTGGAAGCAAGCAGCGTGTGCTCTGGCAGCAGACCTGAGCTCTTTGGTGCCATCCAGCCTTGGTTTGCTGGAACATTGCCTGGCATGTCTGATTTGTTTGACTGGTAAGGCTGCTGGATGCATCAAGCAGTATCAGTGCATTTGTGTGAAGTGGGTTGCTCCACTTTGCATAAGAGTGAGCTGCCTCACCTCGTGTGAACGTGCAGTAATTACTGGGGAGTTAATAGCACACCTGAATACTGCACCTTATTATGCACTCACATTACCATCTAGGCCAGCCCTATGCTGTACAAAAAGTAGGGCATGTTTGTGCTGCTGTTACTATATCAACACCACAGCTTGTACTCCACTGGGTTACAAACACCTCTCCTGTAACAAACACAAGGAGCTGAGCAGGGGAAGGTGTGAAGCTGACCTCAGCTGTAATGAGCTGTGGAGCAGACAGTAGAACATGCTGATTATGACTACAACATGGATTCACCGTCCAGCAAATCTTCAGGGATCCATTATTGTTATTTTTAAGTATTCATAGCATATCTAAGTATATATTTTAAAGACAATATTTTTTTTTCCTGGTCAAAATAATTTGTATTCAAAGAGCAGCTTTGCAAGAAGAGGCTGAACTTGAGGACACCTCAGATCTTTTTTCCACTATGTGCTATACATTAAGGTGCCATTTTGGCTGGTGTTCTCCTGATTCCTACCAACTGAATGACACCAGAAATCCCTCTATGCTACTTCCTTGTTTGTCCTGTTGAGGTGTCCAAAGAGGTGGAAATGAGATGTCATCACTGTAGCTGTCCAGCTCCTAAGCCACTGATGAGCATTTAATGTACAGCTCTAAAAGTCCTTTACCAACCACAGCTTGGGGCTGTTGTCCCAAAGTTCAGAGCCTGCATGTTTAGGACTTACTGAGATTCTGGAGAGATTTATGGAGTTATAAATCAGATCAGTGGTGTGTAGCTGTGTGTTTGTGTAGACACAAGGATGCATATATGGGGTTGCAAAAATCTGTAGGTCAATCCTAAAGCAAATGAATTGATTTATAAGCATTTATAAAGGAGGGAGGGAACAGCAAAAGTGTACAGTCCCCCTCACCTGATGTTCTTGGGCTGGGTGATAGAACTTTTCACATATATGTAAGGTGGTTACAAGCAGTGGGATTCTGGTGATGCCCTCATGGGGTGCAGTGGTGCTGAAGCTGTTGCTGAGCCACAGGAACTGTAAAGCCCTTGTGCTTCCTGTCACATCCCACACCTCTGCAGCACCAGGGTACCTGGTTGTGACTGAACAGCTCTTTGGGAACTTTCAAAGAAAGTGCAAAACAAAACCCACCCAAAATGTGAAGTTGCCATAAGGTCACAGGGTAGATTTATCTTAAGCTGGCTGCACAGAGACTGACTGGAGGTTTCTTTTTAAGCTGTGTGTTGAAAAATTACAATTTTGTTCTGAATCTGTGAACACATTTTCAATATTTACAGTATTCACTATTGACATAAGACTGAATATATCTTGGTGTGTACTGGGGTTTACAAGTCATAGGTGCTGATTCTGTGTTGGGGCAGAATTCAGGTAGGTGTAAATGGTAACAAAGCATTCTCTAAGCATGTCATTGCTTAGCATTTTGCTATTTCAAGTAAATGTCAACAGTATCAAAGGAAATTAAGTGAATTTGACTTCAAGACAATATGACATCACTGCTGGATTATGGGGGAAAAAAGGCATTTTCATCCTGAAAATGCTGTTTAACTTTTGGCCCATTCACAGACTTGCACTGAAACAAGCATTTTCCAGAATGTATTGAACCAGGCAGATGACTATTTGCAGCTGTCATTTTGAATTCTCTTCCAAGCAGCAGGGCTATTCTTGTTTTAAGTTCCCATTTTCTCCTTACTTCTGCAAGGGAAGGTGCAAGGTGTAAGCAATATACACTGATTCATTAATCTGAATATAGCAAAGCTACAAAAACCCAAAAATAAAGCCAACAAAAATCCTCCAAAACATACAAAACCCCACAAAACCCTTTTTTTTTTTCCTCTGATATTACCTTATAAGAGCCACCATGATCTGGATCAAAATGGGAGAGGAAGGAAATAAAAAAAATCTACATTACCTTTGATTTTTTAGTTCCTCTGAGGTTTGAAATTCTATAATCCTGTTTGCAAATTAAATTTAATTTTTTCATGTCTTAGGTCTTAAATGTAGTCAGAAGTGTATTTATCTGCCACTGGGGGAATCCATAGTTATCCTTCTGTATTGATGGCAATACTTTTTTTTAGTAATTGCTGCAGAGCCTGCAGAGATCTGAAAATTGGCTGGCAAGCTTTCAGTTTCTTTTGTTTTGAGTGGCAATAAAGACTTTATCATCTGAACTTGACTGCCAGTTCTTGTGATAGCATGGAGAGTGGACTATCACAGGTTTTCCTCCTGCACAGCTCAGTGGTTCTGCACTACCAGCTCTCCTGGCTCTGGGCAGGGGTGCTTGGAAGAGCAGAGTATTGGTACCAGGGTAATTTTTATTTTAATTTTTTTACTCCTAAGAGATAGGCAGAACTGTACAGTTGGAGTTGGTTGAGACCTAAGGTTTCTAATCCAAAATACGCTGGCAGCAGCAATTTAGCTTGCTGGAACTGAGATGAAATGCTGATGATACACCCCATCACCTTGGTCCCTGTGTCATTCTGGTGATGGTGCTTTGCTTGTCCTCTGTCCTTCTGGGTGAGCAGAGCAGTGTGTGGGAGCAAGGGCACTCGTGTTGAGTGGGAGAGCCAGGAAACCACAGCAGGAGTGGAATCCTTGCAGGTTCAACAGCTGCAGGTACAATAGCAGACCTGCTTGCTTTTTTTTTTTTTTTTTTTTTTTTTTTTTTTTTTTTTTTTTTTTTTTTTTTTAACCACATTGGGTGGAACCCTGGCTAACAAGCAGATAACCTCTGCAAGCAAGAAATTGTGTCAGAGGGAAGATACTGGGGCTGCTTCCAGCATCTTTCTGGTGTCTGCTGTTTTCTGACCTGGCACCCAACACTGATGGGGCTTTGAAGCATCTTGGTAGTACGGCTCTTCCTCTGTAGCTATTGAACTGCTGATTATCTGAGTCTATGCTTGCTTAGGTTGGTAAATAAACAATTATTTGGCTGGTAATCGCCAGCTTCCCCTCCTCCAGGATTGCTTCTGACTTTTGTTTGGGTCTGGAGACCTCCAGTACAGAAATTTTCTTTCGACAGTTACAGTATCACTTGGAATGTAGATGGAGAGCTACATCTGGAGGGAGGAGGTTTCCTTGGTAAGGATTCAGTCTGTCAGTGCACATGCTGGGAAGCTGTCTCTGGAGCAGTTGCTTGTCAGAAAGCAAGCCTGAAAGTGACTCTTGGGGTGCTTTTTGGTTAAAATACTGAGTGTCTGTCTGAGCAGGGTTTGCATTTGCTTTTACCTCAGAAGAGCCAGGGAACAAGCAGCTTTTCAGGCTCTACATGCTGTGTGAGAGCCAAATATGCCACAGCTGAGGCTAAGAGTTATTGTTTGGTGACAAGCTGGAGGCTGGGTTAAAAACAAAGAGTGGTCTTCCACTAAACTGCTCTAAGGAGAGTGACTTGCTCATACACCATGGGAAGCAGAATAAAAACAGCTCTTCAGTGTCAACAGAGCACTCAGTTGTGGCTGGGATAAGTTAAAGCCTTGTCTGAGACTATTAAATAAGAGACAAATTATAGTTGTGCTTTTGGTAGCTCACTGGTTTAATTCTTTGGCTGGAATCTGTGGGGAGCATCCCAGCCATTAAAACACATTGGTACCCTGCTAATAGTTAGTGAAGAATTGCACTCCAATAAAAATACAGTGTTGAAACAATAGAACAATAATCTATCCAGTGTAGTGTCTCACGGGGATTATAGCTGAGTATGTTTGTTTCTCATTTTGAGCCCGTTCACTGAAATTTGCTATTGCAGATTAGCAAATGGTTACAACAAACTCAGAACATCCATGTCATATGCACTTAATCATAGATTGCTGTGTGAGCAGAGCTGGTGCATGGGCATACATCAAAGCTGATGTCTATCTATGTTGTAATGTATTCCTCCACATGACCATATCCAAGACGTAGTACTTATTATTCCATTAGTACCCAAACCACAAACCCTTTCCAATATCCATCTGTGAAGATGCAAATAGCTGCATACTATTGTATGTATACATTGGTTGTATTAGGGATCAGCCATTAGGGGGGTCACTGGTTAAAAGTATGAAGATCATTAGAGAGATTTGAAAAAAAATAAATAAACAAACAGCTGTTGTCATGTATCTGGAAGAGTTTCTGTTGTACCGATGCAATTTTTATCTGTGGTGATGATGTTGTCATGGGAACATATGCACGAGGGAATTAAATGATGTCAGGAAAAGTGTAAATGATGCAAACGCACCTCATTTGAAATGTTAATTACCACCTTTCATAATACTCCAAATAACAGTTCAATTTGATTTTATTTCGGATGTAGGGAAAAATATGACACTTTTGTCTAACAATAAGTAGCTTACATTGTTGTACCAAAGTGAGTATGAGTCAGTGAGTTAATCTGCATTGGCAGCATTTGCACTGGGGACCATCTGCAGCCCTGCTTGTCTGAGCATCAGTAATATTCCTCTGTGAATATCTCATCTTGATGGTCAGGGGAGGCAGGCAGCCTCTTTAAAGAGTTCCATAAATGCTTATAATTGCTGCATTAAACTTCAGTTTATTATTTTCTCCAGGTGCAGGTATGCGGATGATATGAAACCCTACTGCATTTACATACAAATTGAAGATTTTTATTAATCAGCCCAGTAACAGGAATCAAACAGCAACACTCCATCAGGTCCTTAAATACATTTGGTGACATTTTTACCATGCATTAGCATGATAGGGCAAGCAGAATATAATGTACCAATGATTGCTTTTCCATTGAAAGCACAAACGGTTTCATTTTTCCTGTCATCTCAAATAAGTGTTAAAGAGGGTTTGGAGGCTATTGTGTACGTTCCGTATGCTAGGGACTTACAAACACTGATGGCCACATTAAATAACCATTAGTGGCTTGGCTTAGATCATTGCAACATCCCTCCTCTTCAGAATTTATTCTTTGATTTAAAGTGAAAGCAATCTGTGACTGCTTTCATAAAGTCCTTCGGCTCCCTCCATATTTTTTTTTTTTTCCTCAAACAAAATGCATTACAACAGTAATTTTATGACTGTTAAGATAACTGCCGTTAACAAGCACTTAATTAAAATGTACAATAAATAGCAGGCTGCAGTCTTATCTCCTCTCATGAGCTCCCAGCAGCCTGAGACTCCAATGCACAGCCCTGCTGTTCCTCGGCTTGTTTGCAGATTAATTGCTTTTCTGTCTGGCAAAAGCTGCTTCTCCTTCAGCCAGATCGTAAATGACCAGATAGGGACTTTATCAATCAAGCTACTACTTTCTGTGATCACTTCCATTCAACACCTTCTGAATTTCGCATTGAGAGGAACAGAAGTTACAGAGATAGGATTTAACATCTTAGTTTTTGTGTGCTTGGAATTTACGATAGTGCTGTCACCATTTGACACTGTTAATCTTTACATACAATACCCTTGGAGCAAGGCTGGTTTTGTTCCTGAGCTGGAACTATCCCTTGGAAGAATTGTGAGGAATACATATGAAACACAACCGAGATGCTCTCTGTAGCACAGGGTTCCATCTCTGCCATAATCTGTATGCACTTGCTGGTGTGGCTCAGCAGCTCTCTGTAACCTTGGATCCTGACCAAATTAGCAGGTTATAGTTATAACTGAGAACTTGGTTTAGTGTGATGACTTTTTGTTTGCACGGAGGCCTCAGCCATGGATAAGGGGCTCAGTTTGGGAAGTCCTTTATGTGCCTTCAATGAAAACTTAATTATGTTCAAAGCAGGTTTTGTAAAATGAAAAAATAGACTTTGCCTATCAAGAGCACCAGAGCACACAGAGATTTTAGGAAATGCAGCTGTTTGCAGATGAATTGTGATTTTTTTGAATTTAATAAGATGATCTGAACAAGTCCAGTCACAGTAGAAATGCTATTCCTTTTACCAAAAAGTCTTTAGAGGCCAACTACTCCTGCTACTTGCAGAATACAGAAGAGTTACAGATGTAAATATAATACCAGAGTGCAAATGTGTACTGCACTTGACTTCTGAAATGCAATCCTTAAACTGCAGTAGGTCTGTTGTTTTCTTGATACCTGCTCAGAATATAAACAAATCTCTAATTTACCAGGTTTATCTTGCATGCTGAACGAAGGGAATCTCTTCCATTTGGAGTTCTAAACATGCTCCATATAGTAACTTGGAAAAGACACTATATTAGCTTAAGGCTGGCTTCTGAATATACATGAAGCTGCAGTGTTAAACATCATTTGTGTAGCTGCTTCAGTGTCATCACTGGGGTCAGTGTCCTCAAATCAAAATACCTGCACACTGTTCTTGTCTGGTTTGGTTTTACCTCCTCCTGCCAGTCACAGAGGATTGGGACTTTCCTCCTGGTAAAAATGTAGCCCTAGCAGCCTCTGAGAACACTTGGAACATCTTTGCTAAGGGTCTTTTCCTGTCTGATCTTTGAATGGTCTGCTCAGAGCTTCATTCGTAACATCACCAAGAATTATTTGTAAATGAGTGAAAAGGAGAGTAGCCCTCAACAAGCCCCTGCAGCCTCTCTGCTTGGCAGATGTGTTCTCAGACAGTCCCTGAGCAGGTCCATCAAGGGGCTGGAGGAGTCAGGGTGTTGGGATGAATGATGCTCACCTCTCAGTAGAAGCAAAAAACCCCAAGCAATAGGAGTGTTCTCAAGGCACAGGAATGAAGCTGCTGATAAAGTGTTGCTACAAAGCTGCTAAAGGAGAAAATACTCAACTCTTTGGGATCCTCCAAGCTATTTGTCATGGTCACTACACTGCTACCACTTAAGTAAGCAAACAAACAAGCACAGAAGATAAAAGACAAGAAATAATCACTGAGCATATCAGCAGAAAGAGAATGCAGCCCTGGGAAGATAGTAAAATTACATCCATAGGTCAAACCAATTTGCACTGTAATCCTGCTGCAGCTGGATAGCCCCAGTGTAATGGGTATGCATGGACAGTATCAGCTTTAATGTGGTTATGACATAAATGTTATTCTCCAGGTGCTTATGTGCACTAGGGTCAGAAGAGTGTTTACATCTCCTACCTGGAACCATTAGTTGAGCAGACAGATTCACAGAAGAGTCTTCTGAAGGAGGAAGATACACAATTAACCACCGTGTGTCTGAATATTTATATTTTTCTTAATGAAGGAGGGATTATCCTGGCAGTTACACAGTGTTCCTGGTTTCCCATGGCACATGTGGTTTTGAAATTGAATTCTTACCAATTTCCCTCTGCTTTTCCATGCCAGTAAGGAAGGGATGTTTTGCTTTTGGACACCTGATATCTTAAAAGATGATTTATTTTAGTCCTTGATTTTGTTGAGTGGGTATTTAATGTCCTATACTAACTATGGGCTAAGCTTTCTTGATGAGATCTTTTTCATTTCACTCTTCAAAGAATTTGTTCAAATGTTTGTTATTTCACTCTTCTTCTAATGATGTCTCACTTCTGAAAACTTTGTTCTGAACAGTCAAATGACTCAATATAGTCTGAACTTTTCCAGATAATTTCAAACACAATTGAAAGCTGGTTCAAAAACCTGTTGTTGCATAAGTCAGATTTTGATGCAATTTACTCTGGTTTCCTTTGCATGTGGGAGAGAAGAATGTTAGGGACTAATAGAGCAGGCAGTGTACAGCCCCAGCTGATTAATCCAGATCATCTCAGTGCACTCAGTATAGCATGCATGTTTTAATTTTTTATTAAGAATTTGTTTTGAAATTATGCTGATTAAAAAAGGTCATATTTCCATCAGTACCTACATTAATTCAGCCTTGTAAAATTTACTTCACCCACTCAGCTGGGTGGAGTGACTTTTTTATGGATGAGCAGATGTTATAGCTAAGCTAATAATTTTAATATTACTTTATTATTTTATTCATGAGAAACGTTTTAATCCCAAACACTCTCCTGTGAATAAGAAACAAGATTCCAGAGTTCTCTGACAACCTGGAAGTTGAGTGATATCTTCATGTTCTGGAGAGATCCTAAAACTGGACATAGGCAAATGTGTGTTCTGAATATTGTGTTTTAACGTTGTATTAAGTTCAGCTGACTGGAGCAGTCTTTACCTGTACCAAGTCAGTGTAACTCCATATAAGTCAATGAATTCAGCAGATTGTTTTCTTGTTCTCTTGCAATATTCTCATTTTAGCCCTTGTAATGAGCCTTACACTTTCTTTCTCCATTATTCTATAGCAAAGGTACAAATATAATACAGAGATTTCTACTTACCCTAATTTCTTTGATATAACCCCATGAATTTAAAAAATTATTTATGTAATCTGTTCATGCTCAGTTTGTGGAAATACCTCAAACTATTTGTGGTAGGGAACGTTGGAGGATTGGGCACTCGGTTGTAGAAGTAATGAGAATTTTGAAACTTGAATGAGGCAAAACAATTTTGAAATGTGACATTGACACATTGAACACTTGTGCTAAGTGGGGGAGTAGGCATTGGGAAATACTGAGGTTTCTTTAGATTTTGTAGTTATCAGTGAACATGTATTTGTGGAACAAATCTGCATTTTGAAGAGGATTTTCACAGTCAAAACAGTTTGCAATTTTTTTTTTTAAAAGGATTTTTTTTTTTCAAGCTGACATCCTGAGCTGGAATTGTGCTGTACGTGGGCAACTCTGGGATGAGTTTTGTGATGGAGCACAGTTGTTGGGAAACTTGGATGCACAGTGTGCTTGGTCTGGTGCTGACAGCTCTTTAGCTCCACAAGGACAGAACTACAGAGTGCACAACCTCCAAGTATGCATCCAGGGCCCTCCTCAGCACTGCTGATGGTATTGTGCAAACCCAAAAATACCCTTCTTAATGCAGCCAGTGTTGAGAACTTCATTTCCTTAAAAAGAAATCTGGAAGACTTCCCAGATTATATATGTGTGCCTCTAACTTCAGAGGATATGACTGTACATTTTACCACGAATAAAATTAATGGTAGAGGGCTTCCTGGTTCTCTTAGAATATTCTCATTTTAGCTCTCCTAATGATTTTGGTTCTTTCTCTTTCCATCATCACGTAACAGGGGTACAAATCCCAAGGGAAAATAAACATGGACATTGATTCCTAGCTGGCTCAAGAGCATGTAATTTGGGCTTGATGAACAACAAATGATAAACTTGGGTAGGCTAATTCTAATTAAATTGGCATTGAGAACAGAAACTAATAAAAATATTTTAATTCACTTAACTATGTACTTATCTCCCATTTAACTGATTTTTGTCCTGATAGATTTTGTGGAGAACAGACACAGACAACTATGAAGGGCTATTTTAGAGACATTTGTAACACATTTTAAAGCTCTTCTAGGGAGGGTGTTTCACACAGGCCAGACCAGAGGAGATGTCTGAGTCTCAAAAAGTTGGTTGTGTTGCTTCTGGGGTGAATTGAAGGTGCTTGGTCAATCCCTTATCACTGAGTAATTTATCAGGCATAAATCAATCACACTGCACTACTCAGAGGTTGTCTTTCAGTAAAGCATTTAAAAACATTCTTTTAGTTAAGGTAAAGGTTGAAATTGGGCTAGAAACCTGATCTTCAGACACTTTAAAATTTTGATGATCATCAGTCTTTTAAATGAACCAACCCCATTCCCATCAAAATAAGCAATCCTGAACTTTGAGATGATCAAAATATGTTTTCTCTTCTGTGCTGATGGGATGAAAAGTACTTGCAGAGTGCTAATTTGTTAAAGATTTTCATATTTAATCAGTTCTTTGTGTACTTTCCCCCCTACTGGAAGTCTCCATTATGGTTTACATTTAGTCTGAACTCCATTTAATTATTACAAGAGGTTTTGCTCCTTTCTGTGACTTACTTCTGCCCTCTGCCTGATCAGTGGTCCATGGTCAGCACTCAGATCTCCAAGAGGCCTAAATCATGTAGAACACTTTGACATTGAGGGGGGTCAAATGGAAGAGCTTGGGAGCTGTGTTTTAACTTGCAGGGGAGCATTTTATTCCTATTTGCATGCAGGTTGTTTAAGCAATCATTTTCCACTTTAAAATAAGACCTGTTTCAAGCCTGCTTTGTGTAACTGGTCTCTACTTCATAGTAAAAAAAATGGGAGTCACCTCTTAAAACTTTTCCTGAGTATCAGTGTAACTTCCAGCTCTTCTCTGCTTTAGGGAAGTCAGCTGCTACACCAAAGGCTGGTGAGCAGTAATCCAAATCTTATGGAAAGCAGAAACTCCTGCTAAGGTCAGACACTTGTAACATCCTCCACTGATAGGAATAGTCCCCAAAAGACATGATTTCCAGGTGATACATTCTGCATCTTCTATGGCAAAGAGGGGGAAGCATTAACTTTCATCTTTTTGGTGTAGACCTGCATCCAACCCAGAAGCTCAGACCTAGAACTTAGGATTTGAGGGAAAGGTTTGAATTGAGATGTGAATTTTGCTAAACCTTTCTGCTTTTACACTTGGTTTTAATGATCTGCTTCTGATGTTTAGATCATCAGGCACGTGTGTTGGGTCCAGGCATTGGCTTAGAAGACCCAGGTGAACTTTGTTCTGAGTAACCAAAGAGATTGAGTCCTTTTCAGCCTCAGGAGAGTTTTCTTCCATCAGATTTTTCCCTGTAACAAATGCTATGTGATTGGGTGCTTTGGAAGCCAAAATTTCTGTGTTTGCTGTGGTTGTATATAGGTGGGATGTGGTTATGAATTAATATTAGACTGATATTTTGCTGTGTCTTTGTTTTGGCAGAGAAACAATAGTTGCAGTAGTTTTAAGATGTGAGATTCTGGGCAATTTAAGTTCAGGGAAGGCAGCCGGAGGATTACAGTGGGTATTAGTATTAACCAATTACCCAAAAAAATCTTGACAAATTAAATGTCAACCCCTACCCAGCTGTGGCTGTTGAAATTCAGATCCAGATGGAAGATTGGCATTTTGTGTGTATCTTTTCTATGCTGAAACACAGTGGAAAAAAGCAACAATATTCTCCTCTGTCTCTTAGCTAGGAGTTAATCGAGCTCTGTGTCTCAAATATCTCCTCAATGATCAGGAGTTCTTAACTGTTCACATTTTTCATTCCTCCCATCACCTGAGAAGGCTTTGCTATTGTTAAACCAAGCAGCAGGGACTTCCTGGTAAAATAAGATGAAACAAAGCAAAACCTTTTTCTTGTTCTGTGAAGTCTGTTTAATTAATTCTGTTGCAAAAATACTTCTAGCTCAGCTATGAGCTAAAAAACTTGTCACTTTTTGCAGCATTTTGGTGCCAAGCTCTTAAAAGCAGTGCAATTGGAAATAAAGACCTGGGAGATCACCTAACAGTGGCTATTCCCAAGTAGGATTTTTCCCTGTTGTGTGTGTGCATGTGTGTATTTTTACCCCCTAGAGCTTTACCAAGTGTTTGGTTTTTTTTTCCTTAAGCTCTCCATTAATAGGGCTCTACTTATTTCTCTTGGGAAATTATTACCCATGGAAAAGGTTTCACAATTTTTTTCCTATTTGCTAAATCAAAATTCAAGTTACTAGAGTCAGTTACTAATGCAGAGATCCTTGGAGAGAAGTTTTGCTCCCTTACACGAGCTCTTGTCTCCTCCTGATTGTGTTTCCCCTTTCTGTTGCTGCTGGTGGATCTGATGCTTTTCTCAGTGGCCCTGCTCAGAGGTCACTTGATTTTTAGCATCCATTTTCCTGGATCACTGCTGCTTGGAGTAGAGCAGAACCAAACCCAACCCTCTTTTTTTAGATTTACCATGAGAAGTGACCTCTCTCTTCCAGCCACAACCAGAGGGCCCAGGATGCCTCTGGACACTGCTGGAGGAGGGACAGGCACCCACTTGGCTTCAGGGAAGCAGTATCAGCCCCTGAGTAGTTGTGGTGGGAGATTGGTGATGTATCCCCCCCCTCTTCACTTGCATTTGTATATTTTCTGCTGGTCACTTGTCCTAACACCAGTTGCCCTCATGAGGGGGAATCCTTCAACCCAAGGCCAAGTCCTGAGTATTATAGCAGGCAGGGTTTGTAATTCCTCAGGACTCAGTGTTCACAAATCTTTCCCAGGTGAAAGAAAAAGCTCAGTAAGAATACAGTGAAGAGATGCAAGAGGCAGGAGAATCAGACCTGCAGGTGAAGCATTTGGCAATTGGTTCCTTTTGGCATTGATCTGAAATTAATTTCAACTGCTGAACTCCTGGGTTCAGTCCTGTTCAGTAGGTGGTATGAGGACTGGGCAGCATCAATGAAGCCAGTGCAGATTACTTTAGATTAAATATTTTGGGTAGTGCATCTGCTTAATGATTTACATTATGGCATTGTGAAAAGGAATCCAGTGATTTCTCCTTAAAAAAAAAGAGTTATTCCAGCATGCTCTTGCTCTGATAATTTTATACCTCTCTCTTTTCTCTCATTTATATTTTTAAAACTTGTGTAACCCCAATTGTATACATCAAAAGTGTACCCAGATTTCCAGATCTGTACAGATTATTCCACTTTATCTACCTGCCATGAAAGGGCAGCAGCACCGTGCAGCCCACTGGGTTAGGGACTGGCTCTGTACAGAGTTCTGGGTTTAGAAAGTGAAAAAGTAAATCATGCTGAAGGAAAGCAATGGGGAAGTTCAGCAGAGAGGATGGAGTTCCCATTGTGGCAATTACCTTGTGCTGTAGCTTTGGTCAAAAGGGCTATTAAATTTCAGTGCTCAAAAGGATCTTCAATGATGTGTTAAATTCAAAGGTTTCTCAATTAGAAGTTTTGCCTTTGGTATAAAACTTGTTAGAACTGAGGGAGGTTTTAGTCTACATTGTAAAAACCCTGCAGGCTGTTTTCTATAGAGTGACAGAAGCTGTGGATCCCTTAATTTGTTGCTGAAACACTAACATTTTTACTACCTTGTTTGGCAGACTTTTTTTTTGTTACATCTACCCAAAAAGTCTTCCCTAGAGAGGGCTTCTTCCACTGTCTGAGGCAATTTTGGCATATGCTGCCCAGGGCCTTGTTCTTGTATTTGTATGGCCTGTAAAAATACAGGGGATTCATGTGCTGCAAAATCAAAGAATCATGGTTACTGACAAAGGCTCTGAACCTCTAAATATATATATATATGTGTGTATTTTATCTTTTTTCGTGTTTCAAAAGTGGATTTTGGAGGAATTGGTGTCTTGTGGCTCCTGTTGGTGTTGCCTGCTCAGGGTCATGGTTAGAGAAGAGCTACTCTTCTGTCTGTCCCCTCATCTCAGTATCTCCTTTCAGGTATCAGATATACATTCACCCCTGGAAATGGGTTTCCATTCATGTCAGATCAAGTCCTGGCCTCTCTGCTTGAGTTCATTCTGCCAGAAATTTTCAAGAGTCCATCACCAGCAGTACAGGGTGACCGGGCATCCATACATCTCCAAATCCATTTTGCCTTGAGTTTTAGAAGTTAACAAGAAAAGTATAGGACTGAATTCCATACCTGGGATTTAAGAGATTCTGTGGGAGGCCAGAGGGAAGAGAGCGAAGTAATGGAGGAACTGAAATCAGGTACAAAAGGAAGAGCAATGGTGATGACTGAAAATAGCCCAGGCCCCAGCTGTGAAGGTAATTGTAACAAGATAGTTTACTTTAAATGCCAGAATAATCTGTCAAAGGCAGCTATGCGTGAGCATCACTAAAAGACCCACTCTAAGTCTTAATCTGGTCCATGTACCTATAATTAAAACCAGAAGAGAGGCCTGTGATGCTGTGTGCACAAGTGTCTAAGCATGGTGTGCCTAATCTGCATCCTGTATCTGAGGTGAACAGAGATTGTTCCTCTCACATCTATAGTTTGGATTAAGAATAATTAATTTTCTAAGGGGTTGCTGTTTTAAGGACAACAGCCACAAAACATTGAAGAGCCTCAGGTTACAAAATTCTGTGGTTTGTTGTTCTTTGGCTGGTTGGTGTTTCATACAGACTAATACAGCTTTTGGATTTAAAAAAGTAAATCACCTCTAATGTGATGAACATGAAATGACCAAGGTTTTTCCCTTGTGCTAGGTCTCAGAGGTAAAGATCCTCAAACCTCAGGTTATTTAATTGTTTCTTGATTGGTTTGAAATCCTTTGGATTCAAAGCTTGTACTTTTCTAATGTTTAGGGGTTTTTTTTTGGTTTTTTTTTGTTTAAATCTTCTAGTGCTGTAGGTGTAGGCTTGGTGGCTTTATTCAGAGTTAACTTGAGATTGAACCTTTTCTTTGGGGGCTGCATTCTGTGTGTGAGCTGTCCCTTTGCATGTCTGTGAAGCATCCTGTGTGTGTGTGTGTGTGTACCTGGCACCCACTGTGCCTCAGTAACTGTATCCAGCTCTGCAGGCCATATCATGTATCTGAGCTGGTATTTCAGCCTCCTCTTAATGTCTGAAGAGTTTTAATTGGACAAAAGGCCAATTTCAAGTTTGAAAATTTCATTTCAAGTTTGACAGTTTCAGCTTCACTGGAATGGATGCTAAAGACTGAGCGAAGAACACAGTGGGGTTTGTGTCTGTATCCAACAAGGGGACAACATTTTCATAGCTTACAAATCGACACTTTCCACATCCTTATTTACAAAATAAAGTCTGAGCTAACCTCCAGCCTCTTCAGCTTGGCTCCTATTTCTATGTAGAGGCTCTGTTCCTCTGAAGTGCAGAAGAAGAGGTGTCCATGTTAATGAAACCTTCTGGCCATTGGCATGGTGTGGGCTGACGTGGGCACATTTTCATTTTAAAGCAGGAATCTATCTCTCCATGTGTTAAAACTGCACCTCGGCCTCTGTTCTCACTCAGAGGAAGGAACAAGAGTTCAGCTGGCACCGGGCTCCTCTATTTTGGCTGATAAGGTTCAGTGTAAACAAATGCAAGTCTGTGAATTATCTGGCATGAGGATCAGTTAGGGGTGCTGGCTTCCTATAGCCTTAATCTAGTTGGCCTAAATGATTTATAAACTGGCAACATGATAAATGTTGTTTTAAGTGGACAAATCACATTGAAGAGGTGTAACTTTCTGTCAGGGTGTAACATGACCACTTCTCTTAGGGGAAGAATAACAATCACAAAGAGCAGTGAGGGTAACAGGATCACAAGTAGGCATATTCCTTCTCTATGACATAAATCATTAGAAGGGTACTTCTTTCTTTTCTCTTTGCTTGTCTTTTCCAGGAGTTTTTTTTTTTTGGTGCTATTTTCTGGCACTTCCATATAGTTTTGGAAAACTAAACCCTCCACTTGATTTGTGCTGCAGTTTCTTCATAAATCTATGAAGCTTGTCTCCATCAAGCTGTATTTTCCATTAAAATATGGTTCCCAGGTGATTTTCAATACTATGAAAAACATGTAGCCATAAGTCTTTCACTGATTGTTTATTATCTGTTTAGGTGCTCCTGAGGATTTTGACAGCTAGGACTTGTATCATATATAATGTAATAAAATTGGATGTCTTCAGCATAATGGGGATAGCTGGGCTCTCATTTCTGCTTGCCAAGTCTGTGTTTGTTTTCTGTGTGTTTGTTTTGTTGGGTTTTACTGAGCTTTTTTGGTTGGTTTTTGTTTTTTGGTGTGTTTGTTTTGGGTCCTTTGCCATTTTTTTTTTTTTAATATGAAATTTCAGTTCTGCTTCACATCAGGTCATTTTAAACTTTGTTTTTTTCGTTGCTATATAGACAAACAAAAAGCCCAAAGAAAATCCAAACAAAATACAACAAAAGCTTTCCTGTTATAAACAGCACAGGAAGCAGCAAGAAGAAAATCAGTATTTACTCTGCTGGAGGAGGGACTTCAGCTGGTTTCCAGGATGAACACACTGTTCCATCTCTGGTAGCAGGAAATGCAGGACACTGTGTGTCTGTCTTGGAAATGTGCAAGGAGCATATTGTGGGATGCAATGTATAAAGCTTCTCACAGAAGCTGTAAGGGGTTAGTGCTTTAAGATACTGGTTTCTTGTAAAGTTTGTGAAAACTGATAGGAATTTGCTAATAATGCCCCTCTGTATGTAAAACATGGCTTTTTTTTTTTTTTTTTTTCTCTCAAAATTTCCTCTGGCTTTAAAGGGAACTTTGAACTAGGATTAGAGGCTCAGCTGGTACGTAAACACTGATTTATCTGGCAGTACACAGTAGGGCTGGGCAAGGAATAGAACCTTACCTGAACTCAAACAGCACGCTGTGAGTTCAGTTTAAGTCCATTTAATACCACCCCTCTTACCAGAAGAGATGTTGTGTTTTCCTGGCTTCTGTGCTGGCAGGTAGGATGCGTTGCAAGGAAAACCTCAGTCAGCCTGGGAGGGAGCTCTGGAAGACTTTGGCTTAGGGAAGTTGGACAGGGATGGCCCCATCACAGGGGAGACTGACTTGGAGGTGGGCTGGGAGGTGAGAAGCAGCCTAGCATCTACTTGGTGACCCTGTGGTCAGTATAAGGGCCAATCCTGTGTTGCCTCAATTCCCTCATCAGTGGAACAGGGAAGTTTTGATTATTATTATAAAGCAGTGCAGGACTCAGAAGGAAAATAACTACTCATTATTAGCAAGATTTTCAATTTGAAGGTTTGCTGGCTTCCTATAGCCTTAATCTAGTTGGCCTAAATGATTTATAAACTGGCAACACGATAAATGTTGTTCTAAGTGGACAAATTTTTTGCTGTCTAACAAGCAAGCAAAATTATTTCCTATGGCCAGGAAAGTTCTCACCTGGATTCCAGTGCCTTTCTAATAAGGAATGCCCTCTCCCTGCCCTGCAAAGGGATGTCCTTCCCAATGGTATTCACGTGGTGGTTAAGGAGATTGGATATAACCTTGCATTTGCATTTTATCTTCTCCAGTTGCACCTTGGAACTCCTTGTCCAGTGAGAAATTACCGTTTCCTAAATGGCTGGTAAAGCACTAACCTGTGAAAATAAGTAGTTTACCTCCCAACTTCAATTTGAAGAATTACTCATTAGTTTTTGAGGTGCAGCCGCCTTCCCTGGAGGACAGGACTACTGATCTCATCTCTCCCTAAACCCTTGGCTTTGTTTGCTAGCAGGCGTGTCTGATCTGCAAATGAAATTTGGCTTCCTGCCTCCCTTGCCTTATAAACACCCTTGACTGCACCTTTGGCAGAACACACAATAATTAAACAGTTGCAGCTTATCCTGTGCAGAGCTGGCAGGAGGAGCTGGGATGCCTGGCGTGCCACATGGAAATGGGATGGTTCCCTTTACTTTCCAGTGGCATTTACCAGCAGAGTCAAGTTGAAACTCTCTATGGAAACTCTCTATGAAAGACCTATGGAAGCTGAAAATTCATGGAGCTTGGGTTTCTTTCTGATTATTTGCTGGGTATATTGCTGTTTAAGCCTCAATTATCTATGTAACTGGTAGACAAATAAGTCAACATAAACGGAGCAGAGGGAGCTGAGATCTGAATCAGAACCACTTCCTGAGGCTTTACCTACAGGGGTTTTAGAGCATCCAGACCTTGTTTAAATATACAGCATATACTGGATGGTTGAAATCCACTAGGGGCAGTTAACAGCAGAGTTCCACCAATGCAAAAGCAATGGATACTTGTGCTAGGTGTGCTATTTCACTGCTTGAGATTGTACTTGCTCAAAACTGAAATAGCTTCAACTGCTGCAAGCTGATTTTTTTTTTTTTAGTAGGTTTTAAAATATATTTTGTTTTCAAAGCAAAATTTTGTTGCATCATTTTTTCCACTATAATTCCATATTGGGACCTCTTGTTTTCTCAATTCCTATCTTCTGTATTACTTTTAGTCTAGAGAATTACCATTCTCTACTCTCACTCTTGACTGCAGAGATTTTGTATCCTGAGAACCAGTCCCCCTTTTTCCATAATGTCTAAGGAATGTTCCAAGGCACACCGGGGAAATTGAACTGGGATGTCCTGAGACTTCCCAAAGCTGCACATAAAGTGTAAAAAGGTTCCTCATGCCAGTAGTTGACCGGCTTCCAAATTTACTCCCATTGTGTTACTTCATCCTTAGTTTATAATTTTAGCACTGATTCACTCCTGTGATGAAAACCTCTTAAAGAGCAAAGGCTGATGCAGATAAAACCCTCTGGGTTATGATCCATTCATTTGGAGCCAAATGGCCTGCTCATTAATGTCATTTGCCTTATGACCAATTACTAGATATTTCCTTATTAAGCAGAAAATCACTTTTGCCTGGTGTTGTAAACTAGCTTTATAGCTCTTCACCTTCTTATGCATCATAGCAGCTGCAAAAAGAAAATTGGGAACGTAGGGTTCATTTACTGGCCATTTCAGTCTTTGAGAGGGTCTTTTTATTTTATTTTTAAATGAAAATAAGAATATTTGTCTTAGCTCAGCAGGGACATTAAAACTGGAACATGTCAGAGCTTTAGGTCTGACAGTCTAAAAGAATGTTATTCCTGAATGCCTTGGGGCTACAAGACTGAACCCACCAGCTTGGAAGAAAGAAAAAAACTTTTAATTCATTGGTTGTGTGTCTTGCCCTGGGCCCCCTTTCCAAGTCAGGCCTAAAAGCTCCATTTCAGTGTTCCAGTTTTTCCTGGCTATCGTGGAGTTGTTGTAGTCCCTGAATGACTACTTGGGCTTGGAAGCAACCTTCTAACCTTCTTCATCCACCTTTGAACATCTACTTTGCACCACTCTTGTTTCAAATCTGATCCTGTGGCTGGCTCTTGGGTGTTCTGGGAAACTCTCATTCTCAGCTTTCCCAACCCCAGGTCATTTGTTCCTGTTTTGTCCCTTGACAGAGAAGGGCAATAGCTCTATGCTTCAGGTGTCTGCATGTAGCATTTGGTAAATATTTTCAAAATATCCATATTCCCAAATTCCAAATTTAGACAACAGCTGCCTTATCCTAGCTGAGCAAAGGTATCCTTTTAGCCTCCTGCCCTAAGATAGATTCTTAATGCCCCTGAACTTCCTAATCTCCTTTTTCTGTGCCTGTTTCAGTTTGAATCTGTTGTAATTCTGATACCTTGGGTGATGTGATCTATACCCAATGCTCCAGGCCTGCATGGTGCAGAAAATTGCCCCATTTTGCTATGGCTGACTCTCCCTGACTTGTGTTGTAGGACTGTTTCACTTCTTTATGGCCACATTGTCAAGCTTGCTTGCCATCTTGTGAATGGCAAATACATCCAGGTCACTGCCACCTGACATTCGTGTTTCACTGCAAATTTATTATTGATGTTAATCCTTAAACCATTCACTTTTCACACAGCTATTTTTGACCAGTATTTCCAAATCTTTAATTCATCTCTTTGCTCTTGTAGAAAACACCCAGACTTCTTTGTATACTGATAAAGTCTCCCTTGGGCTGAAGCAGTTACCCTCTCCCCTTTCTAGCTGGCATTTAGAAGAATTGATCCATTACCAGGGAGTCTGTGGTCTGCACTAAGATGGCAAATGTGGTCAGCACATGTACCAGAAGTTTTCTCCAGCTGGTGATGAGCATGAACATGGTTATTTCCAGATATTCTGGAAGTTTCCCTGTAGCAGGTTATAGCTAATACACTCTCACTGTGGCTTGAAAAGGATCCTCTGCTCTGGACTAATCTATCTGATGGAATAGGATGAATTTCAACTGCTAACTAAACTCTCCCTCCTGAGGCCAAATGCTTTAAAGTAAGATCTGATGCAGATCCTTATCCTAGGACTGTCAATAATGTCCTCAGAGCATGTCACCTCTTTTTCCTTTCAAATGTAGTTTATTCATTTGCTGATGTTTCCAAGTCAGACAGTGATTAATATACAATATTGTGTAAATTGGGTGGAGCTGATTTAATTAATAAACAGCACAGAGTTTAGTTAAAAATTTACATTAGTATTGCCAGTGACAGCACGTGGAAGTCATAACTAGGACTCCTATTCCCATGCACACACATAAAGAAAAATTTGTGTTATAAATTTCCCAAAGATTAAAGTTATTTTTTTGTGTGTGTCTTCTGACTCTGGAGCTTTCATGTCTCAGGCTTTTCTCCACTACTGTGAGCCATAGTAGGAAACTCTTTCGTTTAAATGTTGAGATTCTCAAGTAAACTGACTTGGCTGCAGGGCTTGCAACTCCTTACCAAAGTTAAACCAACAAAATCCAGACCTGTGCAGTGAAAAATCACAAAATATTACTTTTTTTTTTCCCCCTAAAAATGTAATTTTTGCATAGGTAGACCTGGGAAATATTTCTGTTTCTTTTGTGACCAAAATTAGTTTCCCAGCTGGTGATGCTTCTGAGAAATGTGTGGATTGCTGCACAAGTAAGAAGCTGACCTACTTGGCACCAAACATTTGAAATTTAGGTTTGCTGCTGTAAAGGGCCACAACTCCTAACATAGAGCTTGGGGCTCCAAGTGTTGGGTTTAATAAAGGAGATGAGGCCTGAAGCATGGTAGGACTGTGGTTTCCATTGTCCAGAATCACAGGCTTTGATAAATACAATAAGGAATGCAAAAATTATTTGCTCTGGATAATTCAGGAAACTTCAAGATTATTGGGCTGGATTTTTACTCTGCTGTTTAGTTTTGCTTTTAAACACATTCATTTTCAAACTTGTGGTTTCCAAATGGCAACAACTGTCATTTCTCTCAGACATAACTCAATTAAGGAAAGTCTTGTGACACTTCATATTTTTTGGTTTATATGTAGAAATTCCCCGTCAAAAATAGTAACATTTTCTGCTGTGAGTTCTTGGATCTGTAAACTTGGAATGTGTTTTCTATGGGCCCTCTGGTTTGCTCTTTGAATACTTGGTAAAACACTAAAAAGAAGCGAAAAGTTAATAAATATAAGCATGGGAATTAATGTTACAAATAATTTCCACGTACTTGTCCAGCACTGGCTCGTGCACAGCCTCTGCTTTTGCTTCAACAATTGGTCTTACTTTAAACATTCACGTTTGAGCAGCTGGATTCATTATTGAACCAACTATCAAGAACCAAGGGATATGGCCTTTATCAAATTTAATAAACCTTTGAGGACTGCAGAAAGAATACACTTGTCTTCAGAGATCAGCCTGTTCAAATGAAAACTAACCAGAAACTCAGATCAAATTCTTGCTCCTAGATGCATTGTGAAAGCCAGCTGTTTGGTGTTTTGCAACAGAAATTAATAGTTTTAACAAAGCAATGTATTTCTTTTGATGGCCTGCAATGCTAGGTCTCTTTCTTTCTGTTTTTTTTTCTTCTCTTCTGACTTGGAGATTGGAATTTGGTCTGTGTGTTGTAATGTGGTAAGAGAGGTATAGACATACAAGCATGTCTAAATATGTGAGTACAAGTCAGGCTATTAATTCAGAGAGCCTTGCCACGTTCATTAATGTTCTATGCTGTGAGATTAAAGCTGTAACAGAGTTATGTGAATTATAAACATCTCTTTAGCAAGTCATATATTAGCCATAATTTTTTTTTAAGGGTGGAGTGTAATTTATTGAACACTGTAAGAAAAAAAAAATAAGGTAAATGAGTTAGCTCAGGGGTAGGGCGGCAGCAAACTGCTTGTGGAGACTCTGACTCCCTGAGGTGATAGAGGTTAAATGCATTACAGAGCTTATAGGTTTGCTCCCTAGGGAGAAAGGGGGCCACACGTTCTAGCTGACATGTCAAGGACACCACACATTTGCCCTCCTGACTAATGGCAAGATACTGAGCTGATAGTCAGGTTGCAGTGGCAATTTTCAGAGAGAAAAGCAGAGCACAATAGGTGTTCTCTCTAATTAGAGAGGAGGGCAATGTGCTGGGACAATCTTAGCATTTCAGAGGGCCACCAACTAAAGGCACAGTGAGTTTGAGACCACGGATACAAACTTAGCATATTATTAAAGCATTTAATGTTCAAGAAGGCATTTTAGTTGAAGTTTCCACAAACAAGCACTCTCCAGTTTAATCTTCCAAAGGAAAGCTTGAATATCAAACTCAGGCCTGGTCTTGCCCCACTGGAAGCAGTGTGGCCGTAGCAACTGGTTTGTAGTGGGTTTTCTCTCATGACTTTCCACTCTAAATCAGTAGCTTAAGAGATGTGGGACAGACAGAGAAACAGGACAGAGGGATACTCTGCTGTGATGGAGGGGGGATGTGTCAATGCATATGCATATGAAAGAAGATTCCTGGGGAATGGTGGGATTACTGTGGAGGAGAGAAAGTTGTAAGGAGATCAGAATATAACTGGGAGGAAGAAAGGACTTGGATTAGGTGGATGAAAGTGCAAGGAAAGAAGGGGAATAGGGAAGGAGCTCTAGTTGATCCCAGTACTGTGGCTCAAAACAAGAATTATATCACATTAGATTTGGCAACTCCAGGCTTTTAAAAAAACAAACACACCACTTCCTGGTGGAAAAAGAGATCTTCCTGCTAGCAGCTGCTGTGCAATATTGGTGAGATTTGGATGTGGAGAAACACAGTAAACCAAAACTGATTTCTACTTGCAAAGCTATTTTAATTCTCATCAGAAAGTGATTTGTTTCTTTTAATATCCTTCTAACACCACTCATCACAAAGTCCCAGATACAGGGGGGATTACATAGGTAAGCAGATAGTCTCAGCATATGGGGCATGTTTTAGAAAAGTGGTTCTGCTTCTTTATGAAAAATATGATGACAAGCCTTAGACATTATCCTGAAGAACTTGATGAGAAAATAAGGACAATATAGATAATATGACCAAATTAAAGGACTTGAAGAGGACCAGTACTGTTGCAGCAAGCAGTGTTTTCTGCTGCACAGAGACAAACCTAACACAGAAAGTGAAGGTGGGGGTTTTATTTGATGGCTAAGCTGGTTTTGAGCTTAGCTGCTTAGTAGCAGAGATGTGCAAAGGTTGCAAAAGATCATACAAAGTCAGGTGGAAGGATGTGATCCATGGATAAGGTACACACACTTTGACAGTAACAAAAAGCATGTAACTGCTGTTCCTCTGGGCTCCTGCCTCTCCAGCCACCTCCCTCCCACTTACCCAAAGAGCCTGGAGAATGCACACTCCTTTAATCCTCTACTGGGAGGTGTGGGGCTTGGTGGAAGAAAGGACCTTTAGCAGGAAGAGGGAGGGTTGTTTGGAGAATGAAATTCGGTAAACTCCAACCTCCAAATGAACCTGCTGGGGCTGATTTGCTGCCAGCCCCTGGGAACAGAACTGCAGCACTCAGTTCCTGAATCCCATCAGCTCCCACAGCCTGCAGGGTTCACACTGCTCTATCTGGCACCTCTTCCCATGTCAGAACAAGGCATTGTGTGTGCGATTTCAACATGCTTCTGGTTTTGTTCTAACTGCCAAGAAACACTAGTTGTGTTATTATGAAATGATTGAGGAGTATTTGCTCATACAAATTATTTGTTTTAAGAGTTTAGTAATTAAATGTCAACACAGAGTGTTGGTATCTGAAAAGCTCTCGGGTGAAAGCCCTGCTCTAACTTGAAACTTTAATACGCTGTTTCTCTTGTCCCCAAGCAGACTTTGTTCAAAACACCCTATTCAGTAGAATGCGTCCCGCTGGAACACGCATGGTCCTTGGCCTTCAAAGGCACCCTTGTGCAAAGGGCGTGTTGCATTAATTTGTTCAGCCAATTTAGGGTGTGTGGCATTAATTTGTTTGGCCAATTTGTTTAGACTCTGGCAGAGCAGAGGCACCCAGTGCAATGCCTCTGCATAATGCCTGTGTCATCTCCACAGCAGATCTCAAGAGCAAGAGATTTACTGCGTGATGCCTGGCCACACCTTGAGTCCGTGCTCTGGAGAAACAAAGGGTAGGAACTGGAGCTGACACGGTTGAGGGTGAGTAGGAAAATGCCTTTTGTATTTTGAACAACTGATTTCCCCACCCAGTGCCTGAGCTGCAGGTGTAAGTTACGGTCTGAGTGCCGCTCGCTGCCGTCACTGCCTCTGCTCACCTGGTGCAGCAGATAATGATCTCAAAAAGCCCTGTCTTGCCTCACTGGAAAATCATGCACAAAAATGAAATTATAATTTGAGTGTGTAGCTGGCTGCAAACTATTAAAACTGTGCCCATCAAGATTCTGCTTTGCATGCAAATAATTGATTTTAATCCTATATAGTTCTGTCTGATACTTCTCTGATATTTCTGTGGATGCTTCTGTGTTTTGAGAAAGACAGGCAGTGTGGGCAGAGATTTTTCCTTAAGTCAGAGTTTTCACCCTGAGTGTCCACAGTGCTGAATTTAACAGAGTAATAAGTGCAAGAAAGGGTATTGGGCCTAAATGTGTGTTCATCTTCATGTACACATAATGTGAGCTGCTTTCAAATAATGGAGTAGGGTGAGAATTTTGTGACATTTATAAGGAATTGTAAACAATAATTCAGGAAAATGTACAAACTCCCCAGTCTTATTCACTGGGCACCTAGGAGTAAGGTCTCACTGAGATGCTGGAGCTCTCAGCTCCTACAGCACGTGTGAAATACTGAACAAAGCAATGGAGAAATGTTCCTGTTTCTCAGAATAAGACTGCACGTTTCAGAGTGTGTTAAGGATGCTAACAGATGACCTCTAGTGAGCTATACACAGTGCAATCTAAAGCCAAGGGGTTTCTGTCAGGCTTACAGATTTTGAATGGTAACACACTTTTCAAAGAGCCTCAAAGTAATTAGCCTTTTGCTCCAAGTTGACACACTTACACTTTTAATATCAGGAATAAGGAAAAAGACTAAGGCTTCTAACCTCAAATCCATAGCAGCTTAGATACTTTCACCTCACTGGTTTTGTTTTGACAGCTCTTTGTTTGGCTGATAGTGAGTGGGGTTTTGAATAGAAGTGCTTTTGCTGTGTGCATTGCTGCTTTCCTGTAATAAGGGAGGACTTGGAGGTTATGCATCAAGGTGCTAATTGACATTAACACTCAAGACAGGAAATGCTGACACAATTTAAAATTAACATCCTGTCAATATACTGCTGACCTGTGTTAAATGTGTGCTTTGTCAAACTTTCAGAATTAGATTTTAATAGAGAAACAGTCTAATGCTGGGAGGATTGCTGGTCTTGAGAAAACCAAATTTAATACAGTGAGGAGTAACCCAACTGTGTTCCATTTTACCTTACCTTTTCTTCAAAAGGGAAAGTTGACTTTTGCCCCAAAAAGTCAAATATATGAAGCAGTGTAAGAGAGCTAAAAACGATTCTGTATTTTTTGTGATCAGTTACTAACAGAAACTGTCCTTCAGTTCTTCTAAATGTTGCCTAACTAATGACAATGATCCTGGAAATGGATTTTACAAAAGACTATGGGAGATGATATGACATCTTGCACTAAACCAGGCTATCCTGGTAACTTACCTGTAAATTAAAATGAAAAAAAAAGACTGACAGATTAAAAGCCATACAGCAACAGACCATGAAAGTGGCTCCCTTGAAAGTGCATTGGTCATTCCTTAGCAAAGCAGCTATGTGAGGATACCTCCACCTCCTAGTGATTCCTAGGAGCTTTGGAGAGGGGAAAACAGTTTCATGCCACTACTTCTCCAGATATTTGTAGTTACCAGGTGATGTGGTAATTATTAATCATCATTCAAAGGTACACAAATAATCTTAAAGCACCTTGCAGCTCTCTGGTGATGTTGTCCATCTCCCATGTGTTCATAGAAGCTAATGTCATCCATAAACTGTCCCACTGACTGCTTGTGTGGGAAGCTCTGGTGGTGTTTGCACAGTGAGTTGGCCACTTGCTGCTCTGTAGCTTTGAAGAAACAATTGGTGCTGGTTCACCACCAAAGTCAGAGACTTTGCTTTGGAAGGGTAGAAGAGACAAGGCAGAACAGTGCCAAAGAAGAGAAACAGAGCATGTTTGGGTGTGGCCTGATCCAGGGAGGAGGAGGAGGAGGAGGCTCTGTGCTGAACATTAATCAGAGGTTGTCCCAGGCATTAGGAACAGCACGGAAAAAGGCACCAAGCCAGGAAAAGGTGATGAGGAAAAAGGAAGCCACCAGAAAAGACTGGGCTGTGAGGAAGGAGCAGAAGGTGGAGCAAGACAGTTTGAAATAAGAGATGGTGCTGGGGGTAAACCTGCACAGGCCCAGGGAGCATGGAAATAGTTCAGGAAGGTGGTGCAAGCTACGTATCACTTCTGGCAAACTTTCTTTAAGAAAACAGTAAGTGGGTGGCCCATTGCTTCCCACCGAGGGTTCCTGGGAGAAGGCCAATATTATGTGTTGCAGTTAAGGTTACAGCAAGACTGGGAAAATATTGGCTGCAGCTCTGGTTCTGCAAATTGTTTGCACAGGGCATCTGCTGCAGTTATTAAGCAAGTGCTCTGGAAGGAGACCACTGAGGATGGTGGGTGTGAAACAGAGGAAGGTGATCCCCCAGGGAGACACTGCTGCACTGGAAAGTTGTTCTTTTAGAGTAGCTGCCACGTTAGGTGGAAAATCTCTAAGGCAGCAGCCAACTGGATGAGCTTATCCTGTGCTGCAAAGTACTGGTTGGGCTTGTAGAAGGGAAGCTCTAAGCTGGGCTGGAAGAAAATGAAAGTTGTAAATGAATGTAGATTAGAGACCTGAACCTCCTCTCTGAAATGGTTTGGCAAAGGACTCTCAGGACAAAGTAGTCACCCCCCAAATGGAATGTGTTTTGCTCTGTTTCAATCCTTCCCCCCCACACATACAAAAATTATTTCCCATTTTTCTTGTACAAAAACCAGAGAAATTTCTTAGCAAGGAACTCTGCTATCATGGTCACACTGTGCTCTGGGGGGAAAAAAATTTGCCTTCCACTACAAAATATTTACATTGGCTGCAGAGGTTTCTCCTGACTTCCTCTGTTGGGAATGAATAATTAAGAAGTGAACTTAGAGGTGAAAAAGGCCTCTATGTGTTTAAATCTAATGTCACAGCTTTCTAAGGACAAAGCTTTTAGTACATAGAAAGGTTTCTCTGTCAAGCAGATGAATTCAATAGCTGAGCAAGATGCCAAGAAGAGGAGTCAGACAAAGCAGAGAATTCCCAGGAGGAAGCTTTTAGTGTGCACTTAATGACAGGTATAGCATGAAGTGGGTGCAGAGCACACATGTGGGACACACAGGCAACACACATAAGGTGTTAATAGTCTAAGCTGATGCCAAGGAAGAAAAAGAGCAGACAGGGTCAGCTACTGTTTCCTGAGCTAAATGTTCCTTTTCTTATGGTGGTCAGAGCCAGGGGTAGTTTTACAATGTGCAAAACATGCAGTTGTAATTAAAATGAAACTCACACTGACAGAGAAAGGGGATGGCAAATGTTGACCTCATGTGCTGCATCTGTAGAGCATTTGGGGACACATTCTTTCAGCATAAGTTATGTTGGCTTTTGATATTCTTATTTAACAAAAGGTGAACAAGAATGAAGTTCTGTGTTAATTTGTATGCACTGCATGAAGCCAATTCTCAGGAGAAGGCAGTGCCAATGGTGCTTTAGAATAGAGAACTACCCCTCTATTTTTTATTATTCACCCCTCTGTTTAAAAACAGGGATTTTGCCATTGGTTGTAAACTGTGAAAATTAAAACAGTAAAGAGGAGAAAGAAAAAGTAGAAAGGTTTTACTTATCTGTTCTTCTTGTTTTCTGCTCTTGGGCTTTTTCATATTCTGTTCACATAGCTATTTAGGCAGGTAGGTACCCAGTGAACTGTACTAACACATCTACCCAGGTCTGGCTTGCAAACCCCTTTGGAAATTTGCACTTTTGAAATGAGACTTAAAATTGGAGCCACTGAAAACTTTGTCCATTTTCTGATGCCCCAGCTGATACTGGTGGGCCTAGAGAGGAAAGTGTGGGATTTCTGTATCAGAACCAGTGTGCACTGACCCTGCTTGATGATGGATGGAAAGGCAAACTGTATGAATATTGAAACTCAGAGCCTCAGCTGTTGAGTCATGGCTTGAGCCATGCTCCTCTGCTTGCCTGGGGGAAAATTTCTCCCCTGGTCTTTTGAATTTAAAATTTCTGGGGAGGACTGGAAAGTCTGCTACCAGCTCTCCTTGACTTTATAATCTGCACTAACCAAAGAATCAACAAGTACCTCATCTTCCTTGCAGTGAGATAAGATCCTTTAAGAAACAGAGCACTCTGCCTTCCAACAACCTCATGCATAAAAAGTTAATTTTGAGTGTGCAGATATCTGTGCGTGCTGGACAAATGGAGAGCTGGAGGGATTCTTTTTCTTCCTCCCATTCTCTTAGTGCTGGCTGGTGGCTGCAGGTAGAAAGTCTGACTTAATGTTACAGAGCACCTCTCCAGCACCCAGGCCTTTTGTCAATTCACCAAATGTGACAATTACAGCATTTCAGAGATGAGATTTTTCTAATCCTATTACTCATTCATCAACCTGAGGATGATGGCAGAAGCCAAATCGAACAGTGCCAAAAGAGCAGTGAGGAGCCTTCTTCAGTGCTGTGAAACTAGGCTTAGCTCAGGCACAATAGGTGTGTAATTTAAGGTTTTGTTGAGCTGAAATCCAATCACATACTTGACTGGTAGATCACAGAAAGACACAGACAAAAAGAATGAGAGAATTCTACCTCACACAAACACTTGAATCCGGCTTTGACTTAATAACAAGTGTGTGATCAACCTTACACATTTTCTTTCCAATTTTTTTTATTTGAACCTAGAGGTGGGATGGACTGAAATACTTTACCTACTTGGGTATCAGCCAAAAATGCATTTTATTTTATTTTTTTTAAATGCCAGATGGAAATCGAGGAACTTGCTTAAACAAATAAATGGGGAAGTTCAGTGCTCATTAGGGGAAAGTTAATATGAAAATTTAACTTCTGGGCTTAGCTCAGTGCTATCTTGTCAGCATCTGATACCTAATGCTTTCCCAAGGATGGAGGCTATCTAGCAGAAATATGAGGAAAACAAAGCTAGAAAAGTTGAGCTTTGACTACAGAAGTAGTATGCTTACTACACTCTCTCTTGCAACTGAAATATTATTTTTGTCCTATTTCAGACACACGCTGCAATTGCAGGAGTGGGAGCTCTCATGGGTGGGTGAAGTGGGTGCCAAGGTGCAGCCATGTGACAGCCACACACATGCAGGGGAGTTGGGAAGATGAGGGGGAGACAGAGGGTTCCTGTTGTGGGAACAGGAAAGTGGATTCATTTTGTTCAGTGTAGGTTTTTAGATTCAGTCTTAGAAAGGTGAGCATTCAGTACAGCCTACTCTAAGAATGGCCCTTATGTATTAAAAAGTAAAGTTTAGGGGCTGTAAGTGAAAGGCTTTGGTAGGAAAATTCTGCCCTGAGAACATTCACATTAATGTCCATCATGCTCAGCAGTGCTGTTCTTCCTTATAGTGTGGCAGTCCAGCTTCTCTGGCCAAGTAAGAGTCTTGTCAAGACCAAACTTAAGAACATTTCTGAGGCTTTGGTGTCTGACTTGACCTCTTTGAAGTAACAAATTCAGTGGGATTAACAGTGCATGAAATCTGGTACTAGTTTGTAGGTGTTTGAGCTGGACACTCAGAAAACCAGAGATCCCAAAATAGTGGAGACATTAAAAACATGAGTCCAAACCCACTGTTAGGAAAAAATGACACAAAGATGAAGTGACTCAAGACTGGCAGAAGATAGAGCACTGTAGTATAGTTTGGGTTTTTTGTTTTTGATTTTTTTCAATGTTTGCAGCTCAGAAAATGCCTTCAAGCTGCAGGAATTGATCTGTAAGGCTCCAATGCCTTCCTTCCAGTTCCAAGAGCACTGGGTCACTAAAGTGCAATCAGCACAGTGGCAGCTCCTGGCTGTGAGCAGGGACTAACCCAGACAGGAGCCTGTTGGCAGAGCCAGTCTGCAGCAACAGGTAAACACTTGCAGTGTCCTTTTGCCAAAAACAAAGTAGCCAAGCCCTGGTGTCCTCATGGAGTGATGGGGAGCAGCAGGGAAAGCAACAAAACAAGAACATCAGAGAGATAAAAGGGAAATCCTGGGGGTTAAACAATGAAAATGAAGCCAGAAGCTTGGCATTAGTCAGAAGAGACCAAAACCCAGGCCATGTTTTGCTAAAGAAAAAGTAAATCAATTATCAGTTTGCAGGATATTTGTCTCAAATGTACAGAAACAACATCAGTGCTTTTTAATTTTTTTTTAAAATAAGTGAATTAGTTGGGGGAATCCCACAAGAATGAAACTTGTATTCAAACTTGACAGAGATTTTCAATGGTTTGTAGGAATATGAGGAGATTGAGATACGTTCCAAAATGAGGGGGGAAAAGGAAAATATCCACAACACAGTATAATCTGAGGAGCTCAAATGGAGTCTAATGTGGTTCCCAAACTGCAGAGATCTCATAAGCTTAGAGGTTTCATTCAGCAATATAAACTGACATTTGACCAGACAATTGCCTTGGGGACATTAACTGAAATAGCCTCAGCTTTAAAATTGAAATATGAACTTCTGAAAGCTTTGGTAGTTGCTTTCCAGTGACACTGAGACAACCAATATGAGCGGTGGCTGCTGGGGGGATCAGCATCCCTCATGAGGAAGAGGCTGGTGATTTTGGCTCTGTTTAGCCACAGACACCTTCTCACCTAAAAACCTTCTTTCCCTTTGGTTTGCAGATGTAGGTAGCTCAGCTGTCTTTCACCAGCATCAAGACAGGTATAATTTTCACCACCCTTTTGGCCCGTCAGGAAGCCAAACAAGTTGGTGGTTAATGGTGCGTGGCAGGGTTAGAGCGTGGCGGTGCCAGTCCTTGGATGTGGTGTTGGCAAGGGTGAGCCTGGAGAGGAGGGATGGGGGTAGCATGGGTAGGTCACTGTCTTTCACATTTTGGAGAGGACACCCTCACATAGAGCAGGTGGGTTTTGTGGTTCCTCCTGGTAGAGTACAGTTTGGGTTCCTTTGTGCCAGGGAGCCTCAGCCTGTTGCTGTGGAGTGTCAGACTCGGTATGGGCTGGTAACTAACAGCAACAACACTTAAGGAAGTTGAGTGAGGATGATGTTGAAGCATTTCTCATCCTAAGGAGCTACCATGGCAGCTGTGGAAGGCTCCTACAGGCTGGGTGTGCTCTGAATAACCTCTCTCACTATGGTTCACATAAAAAAATTTGATTATCTGTCAGACTGCTGCTCCCCTTCTCCTGAGCTATCAGAGCTGCAACACTCTGTAGAAGTCATTTAGTTGCCAGTGGTACCGTTAGCCCTTTGTGAACAATTAAGCTGAGGTCAGAGGGTGTAATATATCAGATTTGCGGACCGTATTAAATTTTATTTTTACTGAAAGGAACTTTTTGTCTCTTTTATCAGGAGGAAAATTAAGCTGTGAACTGGAATTCCATCAGGCTGTCTACTGTGAAGCCCTGTGGCTTTATCAAAGGGGCAGCAGTGGTCAGAAATGACACTCCAAAGGTAGATTTATTTCTTTTTTATTAAAAAGGATAAGTTATGACCTGTACAGTATATCTTAGAGAAGGAGGGAAGTTAACAGGATACACTGTATTTTCCCATTTCTTTTGAAACCTTCATCTTGCAAGGTACAGAGAAGTTCTGGATGGGAAGGAAAGGAGTGCTGAGAACTGAAGTTGCAGGGTACAGACAAACCCTCCACACTGCCCCACTGGCAGCAGCCTCTGTTTAGCTGAAATGTTGGAGGTTCTCTTCTGTGAAAAGGAAGTGGAAGTGTGAGCCAAATACTCTGCCTATCTAATTATAAATGGATTAGAGGTTCAGCGTAGGCCTTTGGAAAGGTTTTCTGTTTGATTCTGCAGTTGAAAGTTTCTTAAGATAGTTTTAAAAATGCATCTTCAGTGTGGGTCTCGTTTCTGACCAAACTGAGTAGTTTTGCTGCTTATTTCTGGGAACTGGATCACTTTCAAAAGTTCAGTTTAAATTTACTGCCTGCAAGTTTTTAGTATTCTGAATTTTTATATTTAATAAATGAAAATAATTTTACATTAAAACCCAAACTACAGTTAAACCCTGTGTTGTTCCCTGGTTGAGAACATTTGGTGATCTAAACTCTGAGTTAGAATTTCCCAGACATAATGGATATCTGGTCAGCCCCCTGCCAGGCTGATGCTGCCTTTCACCTCTCTGGGGCTGAATTCTGCAGTTTAGGGGCAGGGTTGTCATTTGGACCAGAACATGTAAGGACGTGTCTTCTCTTCATGTGGGTGTGAGACCTCTTTTGGTCCTGCACATCCATCAAAACACACCCATGAGCCTCAGAAACTTGGATTTTCCCAAGTGCTGATCTTGTGGCTGTTGACTCAACCTGCTCCTCTTGCCTGCAGCTGGCCAGCTGTGGTTTACACACAGACATGCTTCATTTTGTGCACAGTGGCCAATGATATCAAATTAGGCTTCAAGGATCCAATGACCTTTCCATTTTTCTGTAAGATTAAAGGTTTGCCCTGCTATGTTTGGTGTGGATTTCTCCTCCTCTCTCACTGCACAGAGTTCTGTTCCACTCATCCACATCTACTGCAGTTCCACTCTGTAGAAGGCAGAATTTCAAAAGCAAGAAAAGGGATTCTGTTGTGCTCTGTATAATTGGAAAAACACCCTGTGGGATGAATTGTGCAATTTTAATATTCATTATCTTGAGTGTAGACAACAGAGTAGATGGTAGTAGGAAAGTGTGATTAGCAGATCACTGGAGATACCCTTTCAGCTTGGCACATTATTTAGCAAGATGTGAGTAAAGCAGTTTCTCAAAACCTGAATCTTTAGTATTCAAAAATGCAGTGTAATGGCTGTGTGGGAAGCAGCCCTCAGTGAACACAAACGTGGGAGCTCCCAAGCCATGCATGGGCAGAACTTCCTTGCTTTCTGTCTCAGGCCTTACATGTTAGCAGCTGAGACAGGTTTCTGATGCTCCCTCCAACTCTAAATGAAAGATGGGTTCAGATAGGAGAGGGGAAGGGGTGTATGCAATCAGTCTGTAAAGTGAATGGTAATGTTTTAATTAGAATTCTATTGTTATTCTTCCTATTTGGCTGTTTGGGACTGTGTAATTTGCATATTCATTCCTTTAATTCTCACAAAGGTTTTGTTGTAGGTTTTTTTGTTTGGCAAAATTTTGACCCCAAGAATAAGGCAAACGTCTCATTAACTATAGGGGAAAGAAATGAATATATTCATATCTATATTTTTTTTCAAATGTTCATTTGAATATTCATTTTATATTCAAGTATTTTTGCAGCATATGGATACAAGGTGGGTACAATTTTGTGGAACTAGAGATAGAAAGAGCAGTACAAATGAAATTATCTATGACAGCATGATTTTGGTGTGTAATAAAATTTAGCCAAGCAAAAAACTTCTCCAACCATCATCCAATGCAATCAAAGTGAACTGATAATTTTTACAAGGGCTGCAGTGCTTCCCAATTCCCTGTTTCTTCAAGAGAAGCTTTCCAGGGTATTTATTCTGTGAAAAACATCAGTGAATTATGGCACTACTTACTGGGTTAATTACTTTCCTACAGAAGGAATTTTTTAGAAATTTGACAATTGTAGAATTTACGATGTTTTTTGTTTGTTTCTTTTCAGCAAATGACATGTAAATCATAGCAGACTTTCAGTTCCTGTAAAAGGCAGAAGATGCTTTTGCTTCACACAGCATCTAAGGCAGTAAGTTGATCTCCTTGTAGAAACACTATCACAGCTACAACTTCCTTGACTAGCTCTTTATGTCCTCATGTTGAGCATTATTACATGGGTACTTCTCAAGGTTTTGTGTCAGTAGAGATGAGACTCATAAGAGTCTGCTGAGACATTGAGCAAAGCTGCAGCATCTTCCATCTCCCTGGCTACTTTGAGAGGAAATGGGATTCCTCTTCTTGCTCTGAGGTCAGAACAGCATCAGAGGTATTTCAACAAGCCTAAGACAACCTCAGGTATCCTTGGAGAAGACGTGGGTAGTTCATGAGCATAGAGCAGGGCTTGGAAAGTGGAGCTAAGGTTGATTTGAGAAGTGTTTTCTTTCATTGTAGGGTTAAAGCCATAGCAGACAATACAAGCAGCAGCACTCTCTTCTCAGAATTATGGTGTTCTCTGCACTTACTATGACCAGGGAGCAGGGCAGAGCACTGCAGACTGCACTCATGTAAGCAGTCTTCAGCTGTCACTGGGGATACTAAAAAGCAAGTCCCCCTCACAGGTATTTCCTCCTGCAGTTATGTGATGTGTAGTGACAAAAAAGGGTTGCCAAAGATGAGAAAAGAACAGGCTGCAACAGCCAGTATTTAATAAGTACATCCTGAAATTTTTCAGAGACATCTCCATATTTATACATCCTATATTTTAACATGGCTGTGCTTGCCCATCTACTTTTTTTCCCTAGCCTATGCTGTCTCCAGGCCTGAGAACTTTGTCTTTCCATTGTGCTCTGTCTCACAGGGGTAGTATAATGACAAACCAATTCCCCAGCTTCCTAGTTAATGAATAGTCTCTGGTTTTTTTTTCAGGCAGGAGTGTTAAAGAAAGCCTAGCTTTCAGCTATTAAAAATATTCAGTGATATTTATGACAGATTTTCCACTTCTTCTTTCCTGCTGCACATAATCTCCAAGATCATTAAAGGGAAATTCTGAGATTTTCCATGCTCAGTGCTAATGTAGCACTTGTTTCATAATGAAGCTTGAAATGGTGGAGTTTTGCTCTGCACACGATTAATGCTAAAGTCCACATCCTTATCTGATAGAAAACACCAAGAGCTCCACTGAAGTAAATGAAGTTAGGATAATTTGCATCGGTTGAGGACATGGCCCTATATCTGGTTGACATTATCATGCCTGCTCCAGTATAGACACCAGCTGGGGTGCTGTTGTTTCCTTCCTGTGTGAGGTAGAAAGGGCCTCAGTGGGGGAGAATGGAAATGGAGAATGGCCATTTCTAGCCCAAGTAAGAAATGAGCTGTTTGAAGTATAAGAAGATTGAAATGAAAAGGAAAACTCACCATAACAGGGTGAGATGCAACAGAAGGGATGAGAACTTAGTGAGGTTGCTCTGCTCCACATCACTCTAAAGGGAATTGTGCTCAGAACAATTCCTCCAGCCCATGTCTGTGAGCAGGGATGGGAAACTTCTCCTGTGCCCTGAAGTTTTCAGGTCAAACTAAACTGCTTCTGGGCTGTACCTCAGAGCCATATGGAGGCTCTAACAAGTACAGTGCAAAATGCCTTGTTTCTCAGGTGGAGCTGGCAGGAACCAGTTCTTCAGCAGCTGCACTGGATTTCTATTTGCATTTGGAAGAAAACCAAGAGGTTGCTTTTTTTTCTTCCTGACTTTGAATATAACTTTCCTGCTTGAAGCTGCCCTACTTAAATACTGATGCAGTTTGCAGTGTTGTAGCTACCTGGTTCTGGGCTTTTAACACTTGTGCCATGATATTCCCCACAGGAATGTATCTAGAGGCTGTGTGTACCCTGCAGCCCCAGGGAGAATGTGTCTTGTCTCTGGGGCACAATGGAAACTTCTGTGATTGTCATTCTGTCCAGCATGACTGAAATAGCTTTAAAGAATATGTGATTTTAATAGGTTGCAACTCTCTTCCTTGAGCTGAAGGAAGAGAGTCTATACAGCCAAAGAAATAAGATTTCAGTCAACTTGTTTTCCTAAATACTTTTTAGCAGTAGTTTTTCATATCTTCAATAAAAGAAAATCTTATAGGCAGCAGGATCAAGCATTTATAAGGTCAGAATTCCTATGGAATTGAGTGAGGTCAGATTGGGGCACCAAGTGAAGGTCAGTACAATTTTAGTTCCTGTTCATTCCTTCTTGTCTGATCCCAGTAGTTTCACATAAAGTTGTCCAGCTGTGAGATGGTGATTGAAGAAGAATGGGTATGCTTCTATACCCATTGCTCCAGCTGTCTCAGGCTGTTCTGGTGAGCCAGAGGTTTGTGCTCTTGGAGCAGGGATGGGGAATTACAAATGTGTGCTGAAATAGAAGCCAGAGCTCAGGGTGAGGACACAATAGAACGAAGCCCATTGGTATGGGAGAATTTTTTAAAAATGGCATGAACAAAGCATGATCATTTCAAATTCTTGCCAAATGTGACTTGTGATTGTCACTGTTCTTGGGAATGTGGCTTTGCTACAAAAAAATTTAAAAAGGAAAAAGAAAAAAGCTGGTGATGTCTTTGGAATTGAAAGTTTAGGACATGACATGGGGAATTAGACATGGGCCTCCCATCTGGGGGAATGTTGACCTCTATGCATAGTTCTGAAAATAAACCCTATCTCCAACTCAGCTGGTTTTCTTTTTCTTCCACCAAAGAGCAGGCATAGATGTCACTGAGAAGAGTTGATCTCATGACTGGAAACTTTTGATGTCATTTTCAAATGCAGTTGTAACACTGAGTGATGACACAAGTGTCCGCACCCAAAATACTTGCAAATCAAAGTGTGTGGGTGCCAAGGTTTTATGGTGGCAATAAAATATTGCTTAGTACTCCCTGGTATATTTGTAGGCCTCAGTAACTAAAAAGAGGGGAAAGCAGGGAGCTTTAGGAGAAGTGAGAGTGTAGTCCAGAAGGTCTGCTTTTCACCATGGACTTAAGGTCAAAAGAGTATTCTGTAACATTCAAGTTCCTTCAGCAATCTTTATCCCAGCATGTGCTTTTGGCAGGTAGCTCCACTGGAGTCTGGGCAAGTGATGATGACACTTTGAAGTCATCAGGAGCATAAGGTGGCAGTAAAACATAACGTGCAGAACACTGTAATTGGGACTCACAACACCCAGTCCCCCTGCAGCTCCGGGTGTGATCTGGATTCTCTCCACCTCCCTTTCCTTCTGTGTAAACAGTGCTGATCTCTCTTTGTGGAGTTCTTTGGCATATGCAGAAGAGAAGTACAGTAAAAAGACTTGCTTGCTATTATGCATGTCTTTCAAACAAAGCTTAATGCTGCAGTGCTTTTCTGGGTTGGGGTGAATGTGTTTAGCACTTGGTGTGATCGAGCTGGAGATTACATAGGCAGTGGTTTGTAATAAGAGCCTTATCAGTAACAAAAACCCTTCTGTCATTATCAGAAGAGCAACAATCGTATTTTAAAATGGTTGCCACATGTGTTTATTTGAAGATGGTTGTTTCTAGCATGGCTCAAACCATTGTGTGGCAAGTGTTCAATTGCTTCCCACTAAAGCCAACATTTATAGCTTGGAAAACTCAGTTAGATAAATGTCAGTTTCTGCCATAATTTGTGGAATCAATACAAACTAAGTCAAAGAATCACAAACAGTAATGTGAAAATAAAATGATCCGCGTTATGGTTTTTAAGTAAATGATGATAAACTAATAAATGCCATTAGCTGCTGCCATTACTTTGTTGAATTTAACTGATGTTACTGTGTTGACTTTAAAAGCTATCAGCTTAACTATATAAATCCATTTGACATGTCTTTATTCAGATAAAACTTTAATACTGCAAGTGTAGCAAATTAGATGCAAATGCTCTTTTTATTTTAAGTATATTTAAAGCTGCCTTTTCAATGCAAATTTTACAGGAAATCTCAACAAGCTAGGACAGACATCTTAGCTGTCAGCGTGCAGCACTTTCATTTCGGTCTCAGGCATGGGAGCTGCGTTTTGTCCCTGCAGACTGAGATAATTAAAACTACAGAGAGATGATTTTAAATATACATGATACACAGTTACTTAAATTGTGGGATAATGCATAAATGCAGCCCCTAACATTTTTGATAGCACAACACTGACCAGATAATATAGCAGAGTGGATGCTAGGGGGGGAAAAAAATCATTTATGTGTAAACAGTTTAATGATCTTTAATTTTTTCACCTGAGATGTTGTGGAGGTGCAGAAGTACCAATTCAAAACCTGGGCTATGAATGCCCTCATTAAAAAGATAGTGATACTGTTAACTTTTTTCCTCTCCCTTTTAAAAATTTTATTATCCCTTAATTTCTTAGGTCTTGAGTAGTCCATAGCCTCCTTGGAATACATATCTATTTCAGCTTTCATTTGCTGAACCCCCTGAATGAGTTTATCCAAACAATGTGAATTTACTCAGATCTTTTTAAAATCCCACATCTCTTGTGGTTGATAAAGCTGACTTTAGCTAAGAAGAGTTGGATCAGGGTGATTTAAATTTCACAGTGAAAATGATAAGGGCTTTACTAGAAATAATAAGCACATTCAAGTACTGTCATGGGCAAACAGTTGAATGTGCAGTGAGAAATTTGGCAAGGCTGGTCTTTTTTAGTGTTCATTTAATGAAGTAATGGATAGTAAAATAGGAAAAAATAGAGACTTGCATTCAGAGGTAAACTTATGTTAATTCCATGTCAGTAGTTTTATTAAGCTTTATTCATTAAAAAGCAGCATTAATGCTCTAATAACTTTTTAAATGTCACGCTGTTTAAAAACAACAAAAACCCCAAAAGAGCCCACCAGCTAAGGAAGAAGAGTCTATTTTGGCAGCTCTCTCCTAAATGCCTGAGTGATACCCTATTATTGTCATGAACCACATGGCAGCTTGTTGAGCCTGAGGATAACTTGTGTTTCAGGGAAAGAAGGAGGAAAAAAAAAACCAAAACAAACCACCCCACACCTCCACTTAAGCTTCAGGGCAAACAATAATGGTCCCCAGTTTAAAATCGGTTTGAATATTTGCCTGGCCATTTAAAGAGCAGAGCGCCTCACCTTTCTCATTCAAATAGGGTCGGGAATCTGCAGAGCCCCAGTGGCAAAGGAAAGCTTGTCTGGAGCTCTTACATCTGTAGGATCAAAAGGTTCAAATCTATGAATCCAGATGTGCTTGGGAGGGATGCGGCCACTGAGCAGGGCGGGGGGTGAGGGGCAGCGCGGCACAGGGCGAGGTGGTTTTATCGAGGTAGTGGCTTTAGAGCATCATTAACGGGGTTTGTGCACGGCCAGGAGCTGGCATCCAGAATTAGTGAGGTCTGATCAGCGAGGCATCTGGCAAAAAAATAAATCTCCTGTGTATGGCACTTTCAAGAAGGGGCGAGAAAGAAGAAAAGGGAAGAAACATCACTGTGTTGCCAAAGGGCTGAGGTTAAGAATCCCTCTGTGCAATTTAACAGTTTTTAATTCCTACATTTTAATGCCTCGCAGGCCATTGTGTCAGTCTACTTTAGCTCCTTCAAGGAGCCATCTCAGTGCTGCCAAGTGGATTAGCTCTCCGAGGGGCTGCCGGCTCCCTCCTGCTCAGGGATTGCATCCATCACCTCCTCCTGCGCACTCTCGCTGCTGCCGGCCTCCCAGCCCTGCTCCTAGGGTCCCAGCTCCACCCCCAAATTTGGGCTTCCGAGCTGTCACCACTAATGCCCCAGCCTGACAGGCTCGAAGTGGGGTAAGCTTTGTTTTTCACAGGTGGCCCTATGATTTTTTATTTTTATTATTATTATTTTGAGAAAGGTGGCACAAACGTCATAGAAGGCTTCCTGCCATCAGCAGGGAGAAGCCGTCATTAGCAGACAGGGAGAGATCAATATTCCTGCCCAACCTTCCTGGTTGCAGTTCCAGACAGTAATTATATAGCTGTTATAAATCCATGGATATCGTGGATAAGGAAAAACTAATCTCTTCAAAACAGCTTATTTCCATAGTTAATGACCAGAGAACTAAAACCGACGTTGTCGCTGACAACTTCTTTGTGTTTGGTAAACAGATTTTTGAGGAATAAAATTATTCTGAGGTTAAAAGACAAAAAAGACTCAGGCGCTGAAATTCCCCCATCTACCATCACACACATATTTCCTCCATTTGGCTCATTACTGGGCTAGTATGTCCTTTAAGACCCAGAGATTAATGAGGCATTTTACGAGACTAATACATTTTAAATTTTAACACTGGAGATAGCATCTATAATTGTACAATTATACGTTCGTTTAGATTTTTTAAAGATAACTAATCACAGGTGACTAGAACGGTGTGAAGAGGCAGAATTTATGTTTCTCCTGCTGTAAGAGTACTAAATCATGCAGGAATTGAAATTGTTTTCCCAATGACAGATAGCTCAGGCAAGATTAGTCAGTCACTGTTTCAGATATAATGCTTTTTTTATTACGCATACTTTATGTGGGACTATTATATTTGTAACGTATATTTCTGCACACAGCAAATTAACTATTATGTAATGTGAGGACCAAGAAAGAATATCATTAGTTCTTGCTATCCCGCAGTTTTGAGCAGCTGGTGAAATATATAGCAATCATCCAACAGCTAGCTCCATGTTAACATGTATAACAAAGCCTGAATGGTGCCTGTTTGACAGAACTTTGCCGTGTAGTAATAAATAAGGCTGAATTATTGATGGTGATAACCGCTAATATTATTATGACCTCAATTAAGTGCTTTTTTCAGACACATTAGCAACAAAAGGTCTTCTCTTTGCTCATTGCTGGCTTGGTTTTTTTTTCAAGTTCCACTTTACATTAAAATCGAATTGATCAAACCTATTTGCCATTTCGCTGTGAGTGGATAACCATAATGGGTAATCTATCAGCATGGTGCTCCCCTTAAAGCTATTAACACCTTTTGTTGTTTTACTCAAGTTTCTAAACGTGCTGAGAGGTTCAAAAAGGCAAACCCTACAATCTGTTAGGCTTGCACAGAGCTGTGACTTGTGGCACTCTTTTAATTACCATACTTTAAAAACTCGCGGTTAAATACTGATATTTCTGACACTAAGTAAGTCTTTATTTACTTATGAAGCTGTGAGACAGCTAAATTAAAGCTGATTAGCAAGATGGCAGCTCTGCTGCTTGCAGCTGAGGTGAGTTTAGCTGCAGCGTGGCATCTCCCCACAGCTCCCTGCTTGACTCTTTAGTCACTGGGGCTGAGATCACTCAGCAGCAAGGCAAATAAAGGCAGCTTAGAGTTTTTCGCCCTTTGGCAACTTGGCAAATTGTGTTAGTTACACGGGGATGTGTACAGCAGCCTGTTTGTGAGAGAGCTTTTATAAAAGGCATAGGAAGATAATTTCTAGGGACAGGCTGTGTAGCGTGCAGGCTTGGGTGGTTGTAGGATTACACTCATTAAAAAGTGAAGAGCTAATGAAATAATCAGAGGAAGGCTGAGGAAGAAGCTAGAGATTACAAATAGGGACCAGCTGTCTAAAGAACCTTGTGTCTCTTTCGTTTGAGTCTGGTGAAGATTTCTGTCCTTCTAGGACCATTCCTTAGGTCTGAGCATCTGGATTCTGGAGGTTTGCCATATTAGTTCTTGTATGGGCAAAAAATGGAGGGGATTCCTCGTTTACCCCTTACATCAGGTCCAGGCTAAGAGCCCTGTTTGTCTAATGCTGATGCAATGGCCAAGTGAAAGTAGGTGATGCCTGTGTTCAAACCCTGATTATATTCTTGGTTACATTCTCAACAGAAAGCCTGGACAAAATACAAGCAAACCGGGTAACCCTTTTATTCCCTCAGCTGCTCCTTTTCTTTTTCTTTTTTTTTCTTTTTTTTTTTTTTTTTTTTTTTCTTTCTTTAGGGTGGCATTGTAGTTAAATCCTCTCTGTTGAGTTGCACTGCCAGTAGTGTTGGTGAGAGGAAGGGAAGCTGGAGCTTTGCCTCCTGTGGCTTTCCTTGTGGGAGGGAGCGAGCTGCTGGCAGCAGAGAGCAGAGGCTTCTGTTCCGTGGGTTCTGGAGAAGTGAGAGGACCTCGGTAGGAACCTTTGTTGCAGGGGTTTGCACAGCTCATGTTGCTTTGATGAGGAAGCAGAGTTAATTTCCCTTACCCAGAAAGGGGGAAGGGCTCTGCCTAGCAGTCAAAATGCAGCCCCAGGACCATGCAGGCCTGTTGCCTGTTATTTCATGTGAGAAATGAGTCTTATGAGTTCATTCATAATTATTCTTACATCAGATTCTTTTAATCGCGGGGTGCTACAAGTGAAGACAGAGATCCTGGTTCATTGCTGGCACAGGAGTCAGTGCCACTGATTTAAACCAGGTTACACCTTTTGTGACGTTAATGCCAGCAGTGGTTTGGGCCCTTTTGCTTCTACTTATAGTGAGTCAAAAGCAGGGTGAAATGAAGAAATATTTGTGTTGGCTTCAAGACCAGATTGAAGATAAATTGCTGTTAAGCTCTGCTGCTGTCTAGCTGTTGATACATGTAATATGGCAAATTAATTAAAAGCTTATAGTCACAATATATAGGGATTTCAATTGTTTTAAAGTGGTGGTTAGTCTTTCAGCAACTAGAGGATACACACGACTGAGTTATTCTAGTAGATCCAGGAGCCTATGTTTAAAGCAGTTTACCACACTTCCAGTTTCTTCATGTCAATCACCTTTTGTGCATTTTTATCTGGTGTTGAACAAACCAGAGCTGTCCTTTGCCCATTTTCTGAGTGTCCAGCAAAGCAGGGTATGAAGTGGGTTGATGACAGCTCATCCATCTCATTGGTTTTGAAAGGGATTCTCCTATTGGAGATGATGCAGAGAAGCGTTTTTTGAAGCCCGCCCACCTCGTACTGGTTGCCCTTCAGGAGAGGCTGCGTTTTCCAAAGGTGTTTCTTGGAGGGATAAATGTGCATCATCAGCCAGCAGACTTGTGCATGGTATGCAGTGATGTTGACTTTGCTGAGGCTTCAGCTGCTGTTGTCTTAATATAGGCTGTCTCTTGGATGTCAGCTGGAAACAAAAATCAATAAGAAATGAAAATGGGAGTAAAGGGAAAGCAGAGAAACAGAATGATGAACAAGAATTCGGTGTCTGCCCTCATATCATTTACTCAGCTGGTGTGTATGGTTTTTTACCATTTCAGAGGATCTGCAGATAGTCCCCAGAGCCTCTTGCTCTACCTGAACTGGGACTCTCCAGTTTGGGAAGGAGGAAACTAAGGCACATTGGTCGTGGTAGTAATTGCTCTGACTCAGGTTTAAGCTGCAGAAGACTGAAGCAGCTTGCTCAAGGGCACTCAGAATGTGGGTGAATAACCATGCCTACCAAGTCCTTGTTCTAAATTGCTTCGCAGGCTCTTGCAGCTGTCTCATCGGGGGTCTGGATGGAGCTGACACCTCCGTCTGTCCCCAGGCCTTGCGGGGTCGATGTCGGACCGGGCTCCGTTCCCGGTCCCGAAATGCAGCCGGGAGAGGGGGGGAGATCTCTAGAGAGACCAGAAACAGCCCCAGCTATGATTGAATCCTCGGCCCCAGTCCCTACTGCTGTGTTTACTGCTCCTTAATGTAGCATTGTTTACTCACAGTTAAACTCTCTGCCATTCATTTCACTCCCGGACGGTGAATTGGTCACACAACCCCAACTCCAGGGCCCAGACAGATGAGCCCTGCACACTCCTCTCAGCCCGGCCCTCCCTGGGTACCGGTACCGCACGGCCGCTCCCGGAGCCGCTCGACCCATTCCCGCCCGGTTCCGGTCCCGGTCCCGCTCCCCGCCCAGCCGTCGAGGCGGAGTTGCGGCGGCGTGGGAAGCTCTGATTCTTGTCAGCCCGAATTTCACACCGGAGATAACAAATGCTTGAAACCCAGGCGCTGCTTGGAGGAGATAAACACATTTCCCCCCCCCCCCCCCCCCCCCATTAATTAAAACGTATCTGTAAATTTAAACGGAGATGGTGCCCGTAATAAGTTCTGAACGGGTGACAAATGTCAACAGCAAAAGGCTTGAGATAAGGCAATGTCAGATCCATATGCAGCGATACAGGAAGCTGGAGCATTACACCGGGGGGGGGGGGGGGGGGGGGTTCACAGGCCCTGTTTGAGGATGACACCGGAGTTTTAAAGTAACCCGTTATGGGAACTTGGGGAAGCAGAGAGAGCCCTGATACAAGAGGTCGTGGTTTGTGCATGTCTTTTAGTGAAGCTAAAAGTGATTTTGAATATTTGCTGTTTCCCTCAATTTCTCTTCTGACTGATTTGCCTAAAAGAAAGTACTTCCATGTACCTGCTGTATTGATCTGTCCAATGTATTTGTTCCAAAAAGGCAACTAAAGTGATACCCACCTATAGAAGAAGCATAGATTTCTTTAAAAACTCTATTTGCCCCTCTCTCTCAGCCCTTTGCTCTTTATAGCAGGGCCACCTGCTATATAACCTATTCTTTAAGATGTGTAATTATTTCTAGTGGAACGTGTGGATGTGTTTTATGTTACACACAAGGCAACTCATGGAAGGAAATGGGGGCAATGGGATTTCATTCCTTACTGGAGATCAATATGTTAACACCAAAAACTGTACATTCTGATTCTGTGATTCTAAGTCTGTTCCAAGAAGAAGTTGCATTGAAATAGTGGATAGGACCCAACTTTTTCTGTCACTCTCGAACATTTGGTTTCATCTTTTCCATCAGTTTGTGCTCAGGCACCTGAAGGCAATGAGGTTCCCCTGGCATCAGGACAACACTACCTGTGCGCGCTGGTTTCTTGGAGGTACTTTTAGCACTGTTGTTTGGCTTTTCTTCTTTTAATTCTGTGATTTAGCTACATTTTTCACAGTAAACTTAGAATCAGTGGGTTGGTGAGAGTCAGTCCCAGGGACCCTGGATTCCCGGACAGGAGCCCTGGAGCCGCAGCCTCGCCCGGGAGATGCTCTGTCTCCAGCTGTGGCCAGAGGTGCCCAGCTGCGGACGCGGCTCCAGGCGGTGACGGGAGTTGTCTTCAATGGGACCGGGAAAGCAAAGGGACTTTGTCAGGAAATCATTGTCGCGGGAGAACTACGGGACATTAATCCTTTTGAAATGGCCCTGCTAATTCTTGCGGTTTTGTTGTGTGAGCCAAGAGTTTCTCCTCCCTGGAAGCCTCCACGTTTTATTAGGTATTATAAGTAGCTACACCTGCGGTACTAAATGACTGCCACAAATGTTCTAATGGTCGCCATCAGTCAAAGAGAAAGTTCAAAGGTCGGGCTTTGTAAGCGGCGAGGAAGAGCTCTGGGATAATAGCTGGTTAATGTTGTTTACCTCATTCGGCTGCAAAACTTTCCGTAGGACTCTGTTGTGTCAAGACATTGGCGTGGGCAATTCTGGGCATTGTCATTTGAATAGGGGTTAAATTATTCTGTTTTGTCATTAAGTGATCCTTGATTGGCAATCCACTACACAATGGGTGATCATTAGGGAAAGGCCATAAAACTGTTACAGCGTTTAAGAGTGAATGGTGAATGAAGCCAGATATCTCCAGGACCCGGTCTGTGCCGTCCCCCTTCCCCCCCCAGCTACTGCCAGGGAAGCAATTTAAAGCAGAAACTTTTAGAGGCTTGGAACAATTTGGGAAAATAATTTATTTCTTTCCCTAATTTTGTTTTGAAGATATTTACAGTGATAAACCTGCTTATAATTATTGAAATCATGCCTGGTATTGTGAGGTCTCCTCATTTTATTGTGTCAGCTCAAGTGATGCTCTATCCAAAACCCAGGCTGAGACTGCATCACTGACCACATTAACCTGAAAAGTAAAAGTGATCCATGGCATGTTGATTTCAGAGAAAATAATGAAAACGAGTCAACAGTACAAGTAAAATGAGACCTTAAGAACTGGGTGACATAGAAGGAAGTTCACCTTGCTTCATGAAAATGCCTCCAGATGCAGAAATTAATGGTGTTGACAGCCTGAGCCATGGCTTTTGTGGTCCCCAAACTGATGGCTGCCACTGAGATCTAGGCTTGTGGTCTCCAACCCAAAATCCTCTATTCTGTCAATGAATGTGATAACAGGCATTGTAGTATACTGAAAATCACAAAAATTGCTGTAATGCTGATGGTAAGTCAGGGCCAAGGCTATATAACAATGCAGTTTGGTAAGGTCATAGAATCATAGAAAGTTAGGGGTTGGAAGGGACCTCAAAAGATCATTTATTCCAGCTCCCCCTGCCAAAGCAGGGTCACCTACAGGAGGTGACACAGGGACACGTTCAGGTGGGCTTTGAATTTCTCCAGGGAAGGAGACTCCACAACCTCCCTGGGCAGCCTGTGCCAGTGCCCCAGGTGATGGTTCTGCTGTGGTTTGGACCTGTCCAGGTAGGGCTGCTGTGTTCCTCTCTCCTCATTCCCTATCATTAGTTCTGGCCCCTGTGAACTCTTTAATCCCACTGGAGGAGCAGGGAGGCAGAGGACAGGAGCACATGGCTTGGGCAGGACAAACTGGTCCTGATTTGCATCGATAAAGTTTGGACCAGCACATAAGGGAAGTGCTTGTGTTGTAGCTGATCAGCTTTACCTGACTTCACCATCCTTGGGGTTTGCAGTCATGGTGCCCCAGTTGACCCTTAGGGACTGGGTTTTCAAACACCTGTCCATATGATTCCAGCCATGCTCTTGGAAATGGTGATTTTTCCCTGGCTGAAAAGCCACCATAGCTTTTACCTAAAACTGCAGAGCTAATCAGCTGCTTAGTAATTTATTCTTGCTTCTTTGTATTCCAATTACAGCTCATCTCACTTGAGAAAGAACATGCTCTGTAGCTTGCAGAGAGACTTATTTCTCCAACTACAATTAAAGATGGGATTCATTCCTAGTAATTAAAGATAGGCTGTTGTGAGCTGTGCAAGTGGGCTACAAACAGCCCAACATCCACTGGGAAGGCTGTGAGATGGGCTGTGTTCTCTCTGTGTTTTCTTGTAACCCCAGATGTGTAGGAGGCACCAAATCTCAAAACGTTCACTCATTTGCTTGGCTTGGAAGGATCCATTGTCTTTCAGGCCCTTTGGAGAGTATCATGGTGATGAGTGTGTGAGATCAGCTGTTATGTTCTAAATCAGCCTTTAAAAGAGGAAAAAAAAAATAGGAAAACATCCATGTATCTACATTGAAGTTCTGGCATAGCAACAGTCAAAGGTGTTTGAGTAGCAATAGACAAAGGTGTTTTTAGTAGATTCCATGTATTTTCCAACATCTGAATTCCCCTTTAAACTTGTACTAGGTAAATGTTACTCAGTTGCCCTTTTAGAAAACAACAATTTGACTTTTTTTCCCTCTTTGTATTCTGACAAATATTGGTCTTGATGAGCGTTAAGGGACTAAAACCGCTAAACATCAAAGCACTCATTATCAACCAGCCAGCTGCACTCCTCCCCACACCTCCTCATCACACACAAACCTGATCTTTTCTGTGGGGACTTCCCCCCCCAGGGACCCAGAACAAGTTCTTCTCTATGCTAACAGTGCACAACATTGTCAAATGATGTGTAATGATTTTATAATGCGAACTAATGCCACTGGGGACTGAACTGAGACTTCTGATTTCATTACACTCACTACTGAGACTGGTTTGGAATATGAATTTGGGGCAAAGATAAAAGGCTATGTTCATGTCCTTTACCCATCAACTGAGTATTATTTGGTGTGGATCCAGACAAAGATTCTGTCCCAGGTATCTCAGGGAAAACCCCTGTGATTTATGTGTGTTGCTATAGGGAGTGCAAATAAGTACCTTTTGCTAAGTAAATCTTCATGCCATGATTGAAATAGAATCCTGGATCTAGCATAAGTCTCAGCATAAGTCAGGAGAAACTTCATGCTGGAAGAGAATCAGGCCAAGGCCATGTTCCTAAAAGCTACTGGGTTTTAATGTTGGTCTTTTGGTGTTGTGGTAGCTAGAGGTGAGATTTTGTTATTTGGTTGTTTTTAATTAAAATAAATGCATTAATTAACCTTTAACATGACTTTAGAAATGTAAAGGCACCATACATATGTATGGTATAGACTCTCAAACTGTACAAAGTCTTTTTAAACAATGACAAAAATATAACAATAGCAAATGGTGTTCCTTTGCCTATTATTGTTACCATGAAGCCTGGAATACTTGTCTGATTGAAGTGATTTCATCTTTCTGTGTCCTAGAAGACTGTGAAAACTAGAAAAAAATGCCATAACATTTTTCTCTAGAATGGATAATGCAAGAATTGGCTTAGTTCTTCATTCTGGTGTACAGAAACAAACCCCAGACTTGCAGTCAAATTCTCACCTGCTGGATGTATTTCTGGTTCCACTGTTTTCAAGACCCTTTATCTCATTTGTACCAGCATCAAATCTAGGCCATGCTAGTGACAGCAGGGAGATGAACACCCTGAATATGGAGCTAATTGTCAAATGTAATCTACCTGCTAATGAGTGATATGGAACTAAGTGTCCTTTATATACTTCTAAAGCACTTAGATGCAGGAGGGATAGAAACTAATCCACCTTCAAAGGTAATTATGGTGGGAATTACACTACTCCATGCAGTAAACTGTATTCAGCATCTTGCCCTTTTTTCCCCAGTGTTGTACCATTGCTACTCCTTTAGATAGGAGTAAAAGTTAATAAGTAAATTAAATTCAATGTATGAAATGGAAATGAGAATCTTCACAAAGATATAAAGGCATCTAAAATACAAATGGCTATTTAGTTTGTTTCCTCATGTGCTTACACTTAGTGGGCAAATGATTTACTTTCATCATCTAATATATTTAAACTATCTCGGTTGTAGGGGTCAGAGGCACTGGGAGATGGGAGGAAAGACAATACTAATCAAAAGTAAAGCATGCCATGGTTTTTTCTCTAGTGCTGCTAATCTTAATTGAATCAATCTCATGACGTGTGGTGACAGTGAAAGATTGCTCCAACCTGGGAGGCCAAGCTGGACAGAGCTTCCAGCATAAATAAAAAATAAAAAAAAATCTTAATCATTAATTTGTTCATTCACTCCCATTTGCTTCCATTCTTCAATGTCTCAGAGATGTACCCCACACAACCTTCCTCTTCAGCAATCATTTCCAAGTGTTTCTCCTAATATGCTCATGTGGTTTTGAAGAAACTAATTTGCCTGAGATGAATACAGCAGAGATGTTTATCTTTTTTTCTTTTTTGATAAGAGAAGCATAGTTGAATTTTTTTAGAATTCAGCATTTTGAGGAAAGGGATAGCATGAGTTGCAATAGGACTGAGATAATTCTGGAGCTGAAAAATTTCCTGTTAGATGATAATAGATAAATACTTGGGCTAGGAGGGAGTTGAGTAGTTTATAACCTATTCATGCATTCACAGTAGCCCTGGTCCTGTAAAAACAAGGGTGAAAATCCTTTGAAGTTGGTGTAAAACTTTGTGGACTGGGTACACTGAAAATATATCTGAGGGATCCATGATGTTGTAAGAATAAAACACAATAAATAATTAGTAATATTGTATCAGATTGACTTTTCCTCCAGAGGTTTACTAAGGTTGGTAATGTGAGAATTCCCCTGTTGACTGTTGTTGTTATTATTTTATTGCTATTAAACAAGCAAACTATATGCACAGACATGTGCCTCTTTCTCCAGTTTCCCAGCACTTCATACATATTGCATTATAGGTTTACTTTACAAAATTACTTAAATAATTTTATTAACACACAACATGGAGGAAGACACTTGGTGTATAAGCTATTATTTCTGTTCTGCTCTTCATATCTGCCAAGGTTTGCATTTGCTGAATTATGACTGAAAATCTTAGAAACCTAAGATCTTAAAATGAAATGTGGAAGGATTACAAGGTTCCTTGTGGAATCAGGACTGAAAAAACAGACTGAAGTCTCTCTAAAGATTGGCTAGATTAGATTTATTGTTTCTAACGAGTAGTTTTAATTAAATATTTTTAGTAAGACTGTGAAGTATAAGGAGGAAAGTTTTGATGAACAACACAGTGTTTGTATTTTATGTAATCCATTATGGGCCCATATGATTTAAAACATTCCTATATTGTGCATTAATAAGACTCTCATTGTATACAATTAAATGGTATTTGATGATGAATAGAGATTTACTGGTAGTGTACAAGAAAACCTCTAACACAGTAACAAACAGAACCTTGTTAGGTGCAGTTGTTTGGGCTGAGCATATATTGTCTATGCTAAAATTAAGTATAATAGTGTGTACATAACATTCACCTGTTTTCCCAGTACATTTATGTTGTCTATAAAGCAATTCCATTTAATTATTCCACGTGATTTGGGTATGAGCAGACTCTTAAGAGAGATGCACTCCTAAGTCCTTTCTCAGGGATCACTTGCACTGTGTGACTTGAACTCCTTCCCAAAGCAAGAAAGTCACATTTAACTTCTTACTGTGGCATTGAATAAAACAAAATCTAGTTCACAGAAAGGAAAATCCTTTATGCTTTAGTAGCCTAAGTCAGTATAATTTACAGAAATATCTGAGAAATTGAACAGGAAAACTCCAAACCTGTCAAATGACAAGTGAACACTTTCATCCATCTTAAAATCAAGACAGCGTATGTGGTAAAATCTCTTCCTCGAGCCCTTTTAAATGCCATCTTGTTTTGTTTTGATGTATACCTTTTTAGCAGAATAATTACCATTTTACAAATCAGTGATGGTGAAGTTGTTCACATTATTCTGGGGGCAATAAATCCACATGCACATAGTTTTGTATTATAGAGATCGTTTAAGTGAGTGTAATTTTAATATTTTGATGACAGTTTTAGGATCTTACCAGGCAGTGATAAAGCTAACAGTTCCACTATGTGATAATTCTGCCTTTCATTATAATGCAGTTTCTCCATACTAAATCAGGCCAAGATGTAAGCTATTACCCCTGGGCAAAATTCATTCATTATGCATGTGTGTTATTCCTAAAATTATTGATAATACTTTTTAATAGTTATTTTTCATGCATTAACTTTTGCAGCTATATTCATCTCCAGTATTTCCTGAATAATAAATTCAATCTCAGGGCCTCTTACAGTTTCTTTAAGTTGAAAGCTATTGGCAGTTATAATGCTGTAAGTCTCTGGTACAATTATGAAGTGGTGCAGGGGAAAAAAATGAGTGTCCTGTGTGGCACTGCAGTGGGGTTCCAGACATGGCTTGGAAACCTCTGTTTGCTGGAAGGAAATTCAGAAGTGATGCTGCTGAAGCTGGTTACATTTCATGAGTGTAAACTTGGTACCAGGCTGGTCATCTTCCTTTATACAACACATGAATTATCTGCTGCTTGGAAGAGTCAGCAGAAGCCCTTGTGAGCTGGGGTTGTCAGCAAGTCAGTAGCTGGGTTGTGCTGACAGAGATGCTCATTTGCAACACAATTTGAGGTCCAGGCCACACTTTTTAAGGACATGTAATGTCCCCAAGTAATCTATTTCCTTCCCTCCTCTTTTATCTCCTTACTCCTGAGATCATTTTGGTCTCTTAAGATTAACTCCATTGCAAACCAGCAAGTCACAGGGTTGATCTTGAAGTTTTTTCTTTTTTTGCCAGATGTTGCATATGAGATCATGTCACCTCCTTTGTCAGTAATTGCCTGGTGGAGCAAGAGAGGCAACTGAATAGCAACTCCATAAAGGCAGCATTGTATAGAAAGAGGATTTTTGGGTCAGTGGGGCTGGATATAAAGTTCAGGATCCATCCTGTGTGCTGGTGAGGTTGTCTGTGGTGTGTGAAGGATGCTCAGATGATTCATCTGCTGGGCTTCTGTGGTGCTATAGTGACATTGACTGTCACTTCCAGTCTCACCAGTGATGGACACAGGGCAGAAAATGGGGTGGACTGGAGGGAATTGTCCCCAAGGTCACCTCTGCCCTGCAGACCACAGGCTGGACCTGGTGGAGGGAGTGGTGGCAGCTGAACCAGAGCCCTCTTCTTCCCTGGGTGAGCACATGAGAGGAGAGGAAACTTCTCTCCGTTGTATTTATTCCCAGGCACGTTTGCAGAGAGGGTAGGTACAGATGAGCCCTAAGTCTCAGTGTCAGTATGGCTTATTGTTTAATTAAATGATACATTATTAAGTTTGGGTTAGAAAATGTGACAATGTCTTCCTTTGTCCTGGGATATTTAGTAATACAGCATTGTGTTTGATTTTTATATGTGCTGTCTTTTCCATAGGAGCCCAGCATTTGACTTTATGATAGCAGAGAGGTTTCTGGCATCTCAGTAGCTGCATGTGAGTCAGTCTTAGGCAACAGTTGTCAACTGATGTTTTATAGGGCTTATTTAAAAGCCTGGGGATATGAGTCACCAGAAGGACCCAGCATCAGCAGAAATGGGATTTCCTCATTTGTGTTGCTGGAGTGGAAGCTCAGTACTGAGCTGAATGAAGGGAGGTGCAGTGCAGCATCAGGTGGGACTAAGGGAGCTGTGCATCACCTTTCTTCTCCTGGGACACAGTAGTCATTCCAACTCCATCATGCATATATCCTACAAGATGTTTTTATCTGTTCCCAGCATGCTGCATGTTGGCCTGGGTTCAATTTTCTTCCTTTTGAGGACTTTCTATGACTACAGAGACAGCCTAAGGCAACCAAGTTCCTCGTGTAGGGAGCCAGCTGACAGCGTGCAACTAAGTCTCTTTTTTGGCCTTCTTTTGGGTCCTCCATCAGGGATGTGGTTGGAATGAGATCAAGATGGGAAAAGAGCTGGCAGGGTGGTAAGAGGAGACATTTCTCCTCCTTGGCTGAATGGCTCTTACAACTCCTGCACATTTGAGAAGAGCAAAGGAGTACAAGTGGAACTGAAAGCCATCTCTCAGCAAGTCCCCAGGCTTCCTGTATCTCCCATCTATTTTTAATGAATCACCAAGCAGCTGTTGTAAGAACAAGCAGGAATAGTCAGTGTAACTCCAGCTGATCAAGTAAAACTAGGAATAGGTCTGGTGTTTGTTAGATATTTTGTTATCTTCCAACTCTAAGAAGTGCTTTCTTTGGGGAATAACTTCAGAGACTTGGATTTACATGGTTCGCTAACTATAATAAATAAATCTGAATAAATCCAAACTTCAATGCCAAGGACTGAATCAAACTGGCTCAGTTTTATACTGAAAATATCCTGGCATTAAAAGGCTTAGCGTGTCGGGCTGTTCTGTTTAACAATGAGGTGAAAACCAGTGCAGATGACTGTAGCAGTAACTAAAAAATGCCAGAACTCTTCTGTACCTTTGCTTCAGGGAGATAGTTTGAAGTTGCACGCTCAGACTTTTTCTTCACATGACTAATCCACTCTCCTGTGACCTATCTTTAGTTTGATATTGAATCAGGAACAGGAACTGTAGCTTCAGCTGACCCCAAACATTTAGTTACATTAATCACAGGGTGTTTTTGGACTCTGAGCATACTGAATGAAAGACACTTTCTTTGCAAGACATTGATCAAACAGTCTACAGGTATCAGTACATCGAGGCACATTAATCATCTGGTGCATTATCAGTTCCACCAGGAGAATATGTAAATGTGATTCCTGTCAATGATAAGGGAAAGCAGAATTTATTTTTAAAAGTGGTCCATCTGGAGCTGTTGATATAATCTTACCTAAGACAATAGGTTGTAAAGATACATTTTAGCAGGGCTGCCAATGAACATAAAGAACAAGCAAATTAAAGGTATCAAAAAAAAAAAAAAAAAGCTAGCCATACTTCAGTCACTGGTGGGAATTTTCACTCCACAATGTTGTGGGGGAGAGTTTTTCTGCTGTATAAACCAATACAGTTTTATGAAATCTCTTATAATTGTTCTGTAACCACAAAAGCTTTGTTTATGAGTGATGCTGTTCCATTCTCTGCTTCAGTGCTCTTGCCCTGTAACACACCTCTGGTATAAACTTGCCTTGTGGCTAAGGATGTAATGCTCATGCTGACTGTGAAACTGAGGCTATGGCTCACCTTCCCTCCTATTAATGGGGCTGCCTGACTGAGGGATGCAACATGCACCTTGCTGAAAGCATTTTTGCGTAGACCTTATATCATTAATTTCCTCTATTTCTTTAAGAAAAAAAAAAAAAAAAAGTCTTATGTATTTATTACATTAAAAATGCAAAACAAAAGCAACCGAAGAACTCTGCCAAAGTGCTACTCTGCCAGAATGGCAACCACACAAGAAATGTGTTCTGCAAGTGTGGGTGTGTGAAAAGCTTGTTGCCCTCTGATGATGTTTCCCCATATGAAGATTTCTGGAGGTCTTTCCTGAGGGGAGAGGATTAGAGACCTGGGTCATGGAATTAGGTAGAGAATGAAGATATAAAATGGTCACCTCAGTTCTACTTCTTGTCTCTTTACTGGTCTTTTCCACTTTCCCAGTATCTTTGGGCTCCAAAAGTGGAACAAGAAGGTGGTTGCTTGTTTTTAGGGGTGATGGAGCTTGATAGCTTTCAGACCTTAAGGACTGGAAGAAATGCAGTCCCCTCAGGATGCAAAGGCTGTCATGGTAGATTTTGACCCACAGAGCTCAGGACTGGAGAGGTGGCTACATAGGAAAGCCCTGAAGCTGCTGACATTTCCAGGGTGGCCCAGGACACTGGCTTGATGACAGAGAGGTCAAAACTAACCCTGCCTGAGCAGGGGCTGCACCTTTAGCAGCCTTTTTGCATTGCCAGTGAGAGCTGGAAATGATGAGGAGATGGTCATCCATTGCACATATTTATCTCTTTTCCTCATCCTTTAAATTTTTTTTTTCCCTTAACTCTTCCTTCCATTCCTCTGCTTTCTTTTAGTTCCCAGTTATAATATCACAAGGAAGTATTTGAGTGCCTCTAATGAAACAGGACTTTGCTGCCAGCAGTGATTTTTTTAAGGTGTAATCAAGTAACAGAAAAAAAAAGTGATTATAGCAGCAAGTTCAGGCCACAGCAGTAAAGGGAGACTTAGTGTTTTCATTACAAGGCTCATTATTGAGAAGTTTATGGCTCAGTTATTAAAAAGAAGGTGCTATGAAATTTGGCATTTGTTATTACAGTAGAGAGAAGTGCTTTTGAGTCCAATATTTAAAAGCCTAGTTTATTTTACTGCATTTGGTTTAATTCTCATGGCCTGTGGACATGGAAACAATAAATGATGAGGAAAAAATAGGTGCTGATACTAATGCTAGAGGCAAAGGTGGGCAAATAGTTTAGAAGAGATCAGAATAGAAATCACTGCCAAGATTTGCAAGTGCTGCCCCTTGGGCAAGTCTGAGCCCCTCTGAGCAAAGCAGAGGGGCAGCAGTGGGTAATATGCCCTTTTCTGGCTTGAAATGGCCTGAGTGGTGTAGAGTCTGAGGTCTAGGACCAGCACTAGGGCTTGGGCTTCTCTGGAGGCTTCAGAAATTCATCTGAATGATGATGAGTCTACTTCTGAGACTATTTCTTCTATCTGGATATTTTTTTTTTTTCTTTGAGAAGGTCTAACTCATGAATGATGCCTTATTAGCATACTTAGTGTATCATGGGAGGTTCATGCTGTGGCCTAATTCAGAGGTAACTTTCAGAGGAGGAAAAAGCTGTCTGTTTTTTTCTCTCAGGCTGCAGAGGTCTCTGTGGCCACTGTGTTCTGGTCTCTGTGCTGTTAGCACAATTTTTGTCTTTTATGGGGGTAAATGCAGTTTTTTCCACAGTAGGATTAAAGAAAATGGATAGGTTGTGGAAATTCCAGTTGGAGATAAGGGAGTGGTGTGTAGTATTGGGGATGCATTCAAAGATCCTGAGAAGTAAAATTTAGATTAAATGCATATAATTAGAAAAAAGAATTATACTAATTTGACCTTGGAAGACAATTATAATAACAGGGACAGAATGCAGAATATATGCAGGGATAGAATGTAATGTATAACATTTTGTGTTACACATTGGATTAGGCATCAAAACATACACTAATTTTAACAATTTTATGAACTTTTAGAAATTGGTTTTAGTGCAGAGGCTGGGCTTGTGTTGACAGTTTGTTCCTTTGGGTTCACTGCAATGGAGCTATCTTCTTTCAGTAAGCTTTCATTTTTTCTCCCCTTTTCCTTTTGAATAAAATGTGTGCTCATCTTTAGGAATATGAGGAGCCTCATTTATTGCAACAGAACTTCTTATGTGCTTATAGATAAGCAAGTAGGGAAAGGTATGCAGGAATTACTGTCTTTTTAATGTGTATAAAGGCCTTCAAATAAGGGATAAGCTGTTTACATTTTTAGTAATGTTAATATTCTGTGAGGTCTGGAGATGTTACTTTTTTTTTTCCTTTAGCAATTGTGGACTGTTTTATATCACAGTAATTTCTAGGGGATTTTTTCATTTTTTTCTCTTTTATGTTTCACAGAGTCCTGGGAATACTTTAAAGATTCTTTCAGAATTTCTAAATGGAAATTCTCTTCTCTCAATGTATGGATTTCTCTGCTTCTGTGTTCTGCTAGAATGTTGCTTTATTTTTCTTTAATGCTGTAGCTAATTTTAAAGTTTTCTTTACACTGTGCTGCCTTTCTTTCTAGGAAAAGGGCTTTTAGAATACAGATGGATATTCAAACTCTTCCCTTTACTATACCTGAATAGTTCTGGTTTGAAGTGAGCAAATACAATAGAAATGTTGTTCACTTGAAATTTTCAAAGATATCCCAAAGGCAGTCACCTGGAAATATTAAAGAAGGAAAGCTGAGGTATTTATGAGGAGTGCCATGGTGGCTCTCTCCATCAGGATCATCCTAAGAGACATTGTTTATAAATGGATTAGGAGCTACAATCATTTTATTAGGGTTTTTATTTGTGCACATTAAAGCTGGGTGCATTGTAATTGACCCCCACTTACTGCAGTTGCAGAGAAGTCTGGTTCCCAGCTGCCAAAGGACATTTTCACAGCCTGCTTGGTAACTGTGTGGTTTGGGAGTGGGAGTTTCCCTTTAATTATAAGTTTTGCCTTTCTTCCAAATAATAAAATACTTGAACTAATTTGGTCATACACAGGGAATTACAACCCTGTGTTTTCCAGTGCCCCTTTGGTTGGATGTTGTGGAGCTGGGGTCTTGGCTGATTGTCTGGTCACCCTGTTGGAAAGGGAAAAGCCTGCAGGGGAGAGCAAATTGGGGATGAGCTGCCTCATGCTTAGCTTTGATTTTTCTGTGGACTTGACTTGACTGAGTACAGTTGCTTTCAGGTGTGCAGAAAAGCTGGTTGTGTGCAAATACCCCATCAGACTCAAATCACAAAACCCTTTGAGGAGGAAAGAGGAGATATTTCACCAGAGCTATTGGTCTGCAGATTAACTGTTTGCCAGTGAGTGTGTGACCTGTGGGCTCAGTGTCTGTCTGTGGGTCACCCACTTGCTGTCCTCACAAAACATTCTGACAAATCCTGGGTCCTTAGTGTCCTCCTGTGTTAAACCCTTGCTTTGCTAACACATCCCTTGGGCTGCAGTCTGGAGACACAAGTCAGAAGGTGTTTCCTTGGTTGAATATATGCAGAATGAAAAGTATTGCCATTGGAAAGTGTCATCTCATGGGGGGAAGGGGAGGAGGAGGAGGGAGAGCACAGGAGGAGGATGTTGATTGGGACTGACATGCGCCTTAATATCTGATGTGGCTTTCACACTTGGAAATATTCAGGACTCCATATGTTCCAAAGCCCCCACTGAACAGTGCATATAACACTGCCTTTATCATTCTTTAATCTCAGTTTAATTGCTGTGGTCAAATTACCCCGCACTTAATAACCCACAGCTTGGTATATTATTAATATGGTTGACACATACTTTGTTTTAAATGTCAGTGCTGGTAAAGCTCTGGAGTTGGCAATGCTGTGCATGATAGATGGCAGAGGAGATGGATCATCTGTTCTTTGTCTGTGCTGTTGGTATGTTGGCTGCAACTTTTTCAACTGTGACAGTAGACTCATGCCAAACCCAAAGCTACTGAATGGGTAACATTATCCCTTGTATCTGATGTTTTGTAGCTGATTGTTCTCAATTTCTCTGGCTGTTTTTACAGGAATGTGTAATATTATATCACCCAAGTTGAAGTGGCAAACTAGTGTTGTTTCAAATGGGCTGATTTAATTATTTCAGCACCCAGTGGCACCTTTGTTATTAAAGGATTTTCATAAAGCAGTACGTAGGCTAATTATGGATTTCCACAAGAGACTGTAACAGCATCTGCTGGGTAAATAATATACATTTGTAAAATGGTCGAGCTACTAATTTACACAGCCAACCACTGAGACACTGAAAGGCTGTTGTGTTCTCTCATGTCAGCTCTCAAACACTCCCAACCATTCCCACTTCTCTTTACAACTGTTAACAAAACTGTTGACTAAAAACTCCTTTCTGGAAAAAACACTGGAGTTGGTGAATTCAGCTGCAATTTCAGCCAAAGCTGGGTCACAGTGCTTGGGAAGGATTGGGTCACCTGTTGTCCAGTTCTGCATTTCCATCAGCACAAGCACACAGGTTATGGAGGAGATGCTGATTTTCATTCTGGATTGCTGGCCCCTGCTCTGCTGGTGCAAACCCATCCTCAAGCCAGGTTAGATGGTCCCCAGAGACTTTCTCCCTGCACAGGAGAGCCTGAGGTAGGAGATAAGTGGCATTTTAACTCCTGTGTCACATCCCTACAGCTGTGTTCAGGGTGCAGGAGATGCTTGGCTGGTTAATCTCTGCCTACAGGCTTGGTCCTTGCAGCTATAACAGGTAGGGGCTGTTCTGGAAAGGTTCATTGATCCCAGATCTGTAGATGCAAGTTCACTTATTGAGAACACTTTGGCCTTATTTTGGCATCTGGGCATGGATACAGAGGCACAAATGAACAGCTTCTGGGAACAGCTATACCAGATTCATGCAGCTCCTGGGTAACAAGATGATGACAGCTGGGGAGTAAATCGCTGGTGTAAGGTAAAATTTTTACCAAATCAGTGAAACTGACGTTCTTAGCCTGGAACCCATTAGTGATTAGTGAGAATAAGATTTAAGATTTCTCAAACCCTCAGCTACATGCAGCTTTGCAAAGTGAAAAGAAGAGATTTAGCTATGGCTTAGTGCTAAGAAGAGAGGAGCTTAACTTTAGGAAATGCCTTCAGCATCTTAACTATCCATGGAGATGCAGTTGGCTACCAAAGCACAACCAAACTGAAACAAAAAAGGCTGAGGAGAAAGAAATGTAAAGAAGTATGGGTGATACTGGGTGATCCTATCTCTTCCTGAATTTCTGGCCCACAGGAGATGAGCTTGGAAGGAGAATATAATGGTGTTGTTGCCATCTGGGCAGTAAGATACCCATCAGTGTGTACTTTTTGCAGGCAGGAAACTGGACAAGTTCTCCCACACCAAACCCCTCTGCATTTCCTCCCAGCTGTCTCACCTGTTTATGCCACAGAACCTTTTCCAGCAATACAGAGAAAAGATTTGTGTCCACAGTGCAGGAGGTCTCCTTCCCTCTTTAAGCCTGAATCCCTTTATCAGCAGGCTCTAACTGGGGCAGGGAATTTGGACTGGTTTTCCCAAGCACTTTATTTTCCATTTAAACACCATGCTTAGAAAATGATCCCAGGCCTTCCCAACAAAGCTTGTGTTTCACATTAAGAACACATCCATGAAGCACTGGTTATCAAAACCAGAAAACCAATCTATCTCTTTTTCTTGATTCCTTGAGTATAGTTGGGAACAAAGGCAGGAGGAAAGAGTGGGAAAAGCTGGAAATAGTCACTCTGATTCCTTTAGAGGAGTGATGATTCTCATTAGTCATGTGTATTGCTCCTGCATTTGTGGTATTTTTACTCTCAGAATAATGGGAGAGTGGTACTGGAAAAGGAAATCACCAGTGCCCTAGAAAGAAAATTTGAATTTGAAATGAGTAATGTGGGACTGTCAGCCCCATGGAAGGTTTCTTCTGATAAATACCTGGTTTGTTTATATATAAGATCCTTTTAGCAGCCACATAATTCTAAGCACAGGCTTGTAACCTTTGCTGAATGGGCAGCTGGGTCTGTGGAGGATCCAGTTTGTGCATTGAACAGGCAGAAGATACCTTCTGGATAAAGGAATGAAGTTTTTATTGAGAATGTGCATTCTTTGGGATTTTTTGCCTCATGTTGTCTTCATATTGAAGGCAATACAGCAATCTGCTAAAGGAGAAGAAATTTTGTTTTGTTTTGTTCCAGGCAGTAAAGTAGCTTTACAAGGCTCTCAGCTCTTGTTTGAATGTATCATAGCATTTGTGATGACTTTATAAACTAAGCTTGAGAGATTGAGGATGAGTCAGCCTGAAAGAAAACCTATAATTAATATTTTGCTGTAAATGAATTGGGAGTAAGATTATCCCTGAAAATTGGGACTCTTACCCAGCTGTACATAATGAATGGTGGTTGGGGTGGGTAAATGAGGAGCTGATAGAGAGAAAAACTGTGTTTTAAGATGAAAGCTGCTTTCAGTGAAAGCAGGATCATAGCAAGAATGTAACAGGAGAAGTGAAATATAATTAGGAACGTGACATTAATACTGGATTTGCAGAACCTTGCCTAACAGGTGGGTGGAGTTTATTTGACTTTGTTTCAGCTGGAGGATTGAATCACACAGATGAAGTCTGTAAAATTATTTTAGACTGTGAGAAAAAAGGTAACAAGAATGCTCAAATACATGAGCTCCCACCACCAGCTTGTGTCCTTGCTCTTTTCTAGCTGTAATAATCACCTCCCAGTTCAGATGGTTCTTGCTCTTCCTCTGTCACTGCTTGTTTCTGCAGCTCTGCACTGGAAAGCAGAGGGGATATTGGGTTTCCTTTCATCACAATGACAAGTCTGGAAAACATCTGGTTTAAAACAAAATGCACGAAAGGTTTGGAAAAGAATTAAGGTTTTTTTTGGCATTTTTTGTTTATGCCTGTTAGACACCTATTTTTATTAAAATAAAATTTATGAGTATAATCTGAAGAGAAGACATTTAGAAGATTGAATCCTATAGTAATCAGAGAGGAAATCTATGAAAGGCAAAATGTCCACCAGAAGGGACAACACAAGTCCTTTTCTGGGCTCCAGGGTGGAAGCATCAATATAGAAACATTTGTTTCAGTTTATGAACTCTTTCTTTTTTTTTTTTTTTTTTTTTTGCAATCCAGCTAAAATATCAGCACCACCTGTGATACCAGCATCAGATTTATTATCGGCTTCTCAGGAATTGCAAAACAGCCAAACTCCACCCGACTTAATAAATCAGGTGCTGAAAGCACTTCAAATAAGAACCTTGCTGAAGAGACAAGTAACTCATGAGGATCAAAGGCTCAAGTCAGTTAAACTGGCCACTTGCCCTTTTGGCATCATCAAAATGTATTTTTGAAAAGAGGAAAACAGAAAAATAGCAAAAAAATCAGCTGATGCCATGTTTTAATCAGACAAATCTTAAAGTGGGAGTGGGCATTGGTAAATAACTCACTCTGATTCTCCACAACTGAGTGTCATGACATTGCAGAGTTAGTAAAGCTTAGGGATTTGCTCCAAAGACCACTGAAGTCAAGGAAAAAAGAATATTTCTTTTGATTTCAGGGGTTTGGATTCAGCTGTGGGAGCTGCTTGCTTTGGGCAAGAAGCAGCCACTCTCCAAGGAAGATGGGCTTGTCTCTTCACTGTGTTCTTCTGCACCACACACACAGAGAAAATCAGCTGTAAGCCAAGCTTCTGCTGTAAGGAATGGCCTGAAAAATCTTGCAATACCCAGCTTCCTGGTTTAATTAATAAAATTAATTGCTTATCATCATAGATTACATGCTGGGCATTTAGCTGGTATCCTCTAGGGAAGGGGTGAGAGAAAAGTTCAGAAGTGGGTAGAGATGTAGGGAAAGGAGAGCAGGGCAGGTTAAGAAATATCAGGAATATCAATGCATGGTTGCAGGAATTAAACAATGTGCAGGTCTGATTTGCACCATGAGCAGTGTTTGCATGGCTAATAAACTGAAGTTGCCTGGCATTACAGTTGAAAGCTTTACAAGAACTGTTTTCACAAACTATAATTTTTCTTTTTGTCCCTGCAGCGAGCATAAACTGTAGGGATTTACTTTTTTTTCTTCAATGTCAGTGAGTCTCTGCTTACATTTGAGTTTCCTCTCTTCTTCCTGTGTCCTCTTCCTGGTGGTTTGCAGTAGGAGACAGGCAGGTGGTATAAACTGGATGTTTTTTTCTGGACAACCATTCAAGTCAGAAGGAAAAATTTTTGAATGAATTTCCATCTGGCAGTCTAGAAGGGGTCTGTATGTCAGGGTAATATGGGGGATGATGCATTGACCTTGTTGGCAGCAGAAACAACTGGAAGAGGAGTGTTAAGGTGAGCAGGCAGGGCTGAGACACTTCTCCCACACTTGGTAGTGGAGCAGCTGTGAGTCAGGAACAGCAGTGTGGGTGGGAATAAATTTTTTTTGGAAATAAATTCTTCCAAAATTCTGTTTTGGAAGAATTTCATGCAGAAGTCCATGTTCAGTGGTGGTTCTGAGGGACAGAAGTGCTCTTTTGCTTGGATACCCAGGTTCAGTGTCCACTGGTGTGAGCAGAGTTAGTTACAACCAGTGCCAGAGGTAGTGCAGTCGTGTTCCTGTGGTGGTGATGTACACCTGGAGTCAGCTCAGGAACACATCACTGGGGCAGTGCTTGATGCTCTACATTTTACTCTTTGCATGGGGGGTTGGTTTTGTGTAAGAAACTGGAGAGCAACCTAGCTTATACTGGGTTGGAGGTGTTAGGAAATCTGGGAAGTGGAATGGTTGAGAGATGAGCAGTTTCAGACAAGAAAAGAGCATGTTTGCCATCCCTCTTTGCTGACCTGACCTTAGGAGAACGTTGTCATTCAGATTCCCTCCCAGCTCTGTGCCCTGAGTCATTCCAAGCTCTGGAGTGAATTCCAAAGTGAACCACCATGGTTTCACCAGTTGTCTTCAGTAAGAGTTCTCAGAAGTGTGCAGGTCCTGGTGTTTGCTGTGCAAACCAGAGGAATTTTCACCAGTCAGGCTGCGGTGTGCAGAGCAACGGCTACTGCTGATTTAGCCCAGAGAATTGTTTTCAGAGAGTTTGTGTGGGTTCTGGTTTATTACTGGCACTTGGAGAAACATTTTTCAGCCCTATGCTTTAAAATTACTGTTGAGATCATGCCAGCTTTGTTTAGCATTTACTTCTCCATTCACTGGGTTGGCAGCAGAAAGGCTGATTTTTCAGTCTTTGGCCTTCTTTATAGTATTTAAGGTTGTTGGGTAAAGTGATTCTCAGTGGGGAATGAATTTCTTCTTAAGTGACTTTAAAGGCAGCAGATTGCAGCTCGGGCTCTTCCCTTCTGCAAGCCAGGAAGGACTTTGCACCAAAGATGTGGGGTTGTGTTGGCTCAGGGTTACATCCTGCCCTGACAGAACCTCAGGCATCCCACAGGGTGAGATTGCTGCAAAATGGTTTCAGCAACCTCATCTTTAACGAAGCTTAATTAATCAGCTTTTTAAAAGAATGAATGCCTGATGTGGGATAACCTAGTGCAAGCTTTTTGAGCTGTGGAGGCAGCAGGAAATTTTAGTTTTGTTCCATGAAGTGTACTAGGGGAAATTGGGAGTTCTAGAGTGAGGGAACTGGGTTTTCTGTGGCTGAGTCGTAACTGCACTGTTCTTCTGATGCAGAAATTTTAGGAACACTGATGGGTGAAGTAGACACCTCTGCTCTGTGTAGTGGTTTTGTCAACAGACCTCCTGGTATACAGCCAGCCTAATAATCACAAGTGCTTCTTTCTGCTTAAAACCCAGAAAAGGAACTGACATCTTTTATCAGAAAGACAGACAATCTGTATCCCATGACAGTTCCAGATTATGGATCCCAAGAGGCTTTCCTTACATTCGTATTTTATCACGGAAATCACAGCCAGTGCTGTTTATTTTCTATACCTCCACACAGTTTTCAAGGTATTGCCAGCAGGACCTGTGCTGACACTGACATGTGTTGTTGTCACATTGCAAGATCTGATAGAAAACCCCAGATATATAAATATCAGTGTTTGCTTGGATCTTCCTTTGCTTTCAGTGGTTTTGGAAACACTGGCACTAGTTAATTCACATGCTTCATATCTTTTGTAGGCTTTTTTCCTGCTTCTAAGAAAAGACTTGTTCCTAATAGACTGGTTTGGAGTATCAGTCTTTTATTTTTTTTTGCTATTTTTATGTTACGGAGCTACATATATTGTCATTTCCTAGCCATTACTACAGAGTGGGATAAGAATAAATGTCTGCAGAAATGTTTTTTTCATTACAGTAATTCTGTCCTGCAGCTTTGAATGAGCTCACTGCCCAGACCCACACCAGAATTTGGGAGGATGGCCAGCTGAATGGCTGAGGAAATGCAGGGCACCCACACAGCCAGACTCCACACAGCTGCTCGCTGTCCTCTGTTTTGATATGAAAGCTAAAATGTCACTCAGGTACTTCCCCCTGGACATCTGTCACCCCAGGGATCAGTAGTACAAGAGAACGACCCATCCCTGGTGTACTGACATCCACAAACTCATGATTTGTCATGGTTGCAATTCCTTGAAACTAAAGTTTGGGTTTGTGAGAACACCAGGTTCTTCCCAGTGATCCCCTGTGATTTGCCTTGCTTTGCCTGCCAGGCTGTCAGCCTCCTCTGGACTTGTAATCATCTCTTCAAGGCTTGGGGCAGATTTTGGCTGAAAATATTTGTTCCTGAACTTACCTACAACTTGTTACTTTTTAAACAAATACCAAAAAAAGTAATAATATATAATAAAGCATATATTATGTATAATATAATCCATAAGGTATTTATGCACACAAATATTCATACACGTGTTATTTTTCCCACTTCAAGAAGGCATCTTAAAAATGAGCTCAGTAGTTCAATGGACAGTAGGTCACAAAGCAGCCAAGTACACTGGATAAATCCTTTTTATTACAAAGAACATCATTAGGGTTTATGCCACATGCAGAAGACAGGGACCCTGTTTTTATGTTTCTGAAGCCCACACAAAGCAGTAGATCAGTCCAGTACATCCACCTCAGAAAAAAGCTACATTCCTCTTTTATTTGAATTTGAGATGCTGAAAGCTGCTTAAGCTGTGTCTTTTCACATCAGAACACCTTGTTTAGTTTTCTCCTGCCCCAAAATGTTGTTATCAAACCCAAGGGCTTTGCATCATGTGTCTGCAAAGAATGGGAGGAACCCCCATAGAAATCCAGAAGCTTATTTTACTCTTTTCTTTTCTCTACCCCATATATAAACTACCCAGATGGTTTTTTGGCAGTGGCAGAGCAATGACAGTGGGATGGTAATTTCATCTTGAGTTTTACAAGCAAGAGGAGGGGCCAAGAAGGAAACCAGGCATGAAGGTTGCCAAATATATCTTCCATTTATCATTCCAGCTATCAGGGGCTAAATTATTTCTGTGTGGCAGTTCTAAAAGGGAGGAGAGCAAGGCAACATAGATTAATATGTGCAAACATGGACCTCATGCTAGAGAGGTGTCTCTTGAGGAGTGGCTGCTTTGGTAAGCCAAAGTCTAGTCCTTCCTGCAGGAAAAATACAGAGTGTTACTCATGCTGGAATTCTGGTTGTGCCATTGGAGCTAAGGGACCTGGAAGCATAACCAGATGGGAACAGGCTCCATACTACAGGTAACATGAAAGACAGACCTACAGGAGCTGGGAGCAAAGGGAATATTTTTGTCCAAAGAGTACTTGGAGCCCCAGCTTTGGTCCTGGACAGCACACCAGGCTTTTTTGGAAAGAAAAGACAGAAAAATTTTGATACCAGTTCAAAGAGGAGGAACTATTGCTTTAGGCTGTGATGCAGACCAGGACTGTCTGGTTAACCAGCTCAGGATATGTCCCATCACAGCCACTCAGTGAAGGTGTTTTCCATGCTGAAAGGAGTTACAAGTTGACAAAGCATCCGGTGAATGGAAAACAAGGTGCTTGAGTCATTTATACCAGGCTGTTGTATAATATGATATTTCTCAGGTGCAGATTCACATTTGATTGTTTAATAATTGCTGCTATTATTATTATATAGCAATTATAATTTACCCATACAAATTAGTTGGGTAAGAGGAAGGATTAAATGACATATAAAAAGCATACTGACCGGAACTAAATAGAAAATTCCAAGGAGGAGTCCTTAAAATAAAGTGATTATATAATATTTAATTGCATAATATAAACTGTAATTTCCCAAAAGGCATCGTATTAATCTTATGGTGATTAGCTATTACATTTGGTCCATTTATAATCACTTTGAGCTGCTTAAATACAAATTTAAAAAAGGATCAAACTTTTTTTCCCACTAATAATGCCTAGTGCTTTCCCCATAGCTTCAAAGCTCTCCACCAATGTTAGCTAATTATTCTTTTTCCTAATTAGTAGAAATTGACTATGGTCAAAAGGGCCATTCAGCCAATTAGTGCAGTTCTACCTTCCAATCTCAGAGCTTCTGACCCAGAGCTTTCAACTGGTTGATGAAGATATCATAAAGGGGTTGGGCTGAGCCCAGAATAAAGGCAGCCATATGGAGAAAAAGAAAGAAAGGGAATAAAAAAAAGAAAAAAAAAAAGAAAAGAAAATCAAACTACCTCAGGGAAGTGAATCAAATCTTCTTTGCAGCTGTCCCCAGAGGTAGCAGCATGGGGGATGAAGGGCTGGATCCAGAGCTCCTCCTGCTCTGTACCCATCCACATGGGGCAGGTGGGCTTGCCCTGGCCATCTTCTGCAGGCTTAAGGGCCTCTGGGGCTTGTGGTGGTTGCCTGCTCAGGGGCTATTTCTGTTCTCCCTGGGTGTGGTGAGGGTGATTTTGGTGTTTTTCAGGTGGTGGCTGCTTGGCAAAGCAAGGCAGAAGGTAGCTCTGTGCAATCATGAGCCCCGCTCTGCTCTGTGGTTTATTTTTAATTGTACAGCAAGAAGGATTTAGGAAATGATTTGATTTTTTTTTTTTTTTTTTTAAGTCATGTTTACAATCAAACTGTCTCCTCAAAAGAGTTTCTCCTGTGTCTTCTGAGTTTTGCCCATAGCCCTGTATTTGCCAGGAATGGCATTGCTCCTTTGAAAAGAACTTGCATGCATCTGTAACTCAGTAGCTGTAAACCAGAGGTAGCAGAAAAATGCCTGGAAATATGAACAAACTCCCTCTCCTTTTGTGTTCTAAAATTCTTTACTCATTCCTCTAAAAAGGCAGCTAAGTGACAGATACCCCTGGAACAGCAGCTTGGTTTAGCTATTGGAGAACAGCTGCATATGTGAGAGTTGCTCATGGTTCAGAAACTGAATATTTTAACCCTGAACAACAGTGAGTGCTCCAGGAGATTAATATCTGCATTACATGGACTTGCTGAGAATAAATTAACTCTTGATGACACGATTACTGTCTTAGCAGTATTCACTGCAAAGAATTGCATGGTGTCTAAGATATTAATGTGTTTTTGTGAAGAATTTAGGAAACAATTTATTTATGTGACTGTGCTTCATTCCATATCACACCAGGACATCAATTAGCTCCCATCGCCTGTAAAAGAAATGTAAATCATGTGTCTTACTGGTTACAAGGATAATACTGGGCCAATAATTCACAAAGAATAATTCATTCCATGAATTGTGCTTCATTCTGTGCTGTGAATTGTTCACAAACAAACACAACTTTCTCAAGTTTTCATTTTTCAAGTTATGATGATGGTTTCTTCTTGGTTACTTGGTGCTGCTTACTCATGGAAGTTTTGAATATTCAAGACTTAAAATCTGGAGAGATTTTGTTTGGTCACACACACTACAATATCTTTCTTGACTGAATCAGTGCCATTTTCAGAATCAGTTGGTGTTGTGAATACTTTTGATACTAATACAAATGCTAATAATAGTAATGCAAGTATCTTTTACAATTTTCTTGTAAAACATGGTGCTTGGAAAAAAATTCTTTTGACACTGGCCAGAAATACATAAGCTTTAAAAAAGGTTTATATTGAGAGTTTGAGGAAAATATATTCTGGGAAATAATACATAGAAATAAAATCCCTCTCACTCCCAGCGCAGTTTCTAAAAGTAGACAGCAAAAAATTATTGCCTTAAGAAGTTAATTAACTCCAGCCACATTTTAAAGAAAAATAATTTTAAAAAATTAACAAGAAATATGTGGATTTTTGTTCCTATTTATTTTACATTTTCTGCAGAATCTTTGGCTTTAATAGAAAAAAAGAATTGAAAGGTTTTGCACAGGAGTTGTATTTGTACTGGGATTTTTCTAGCAAGTGGTGCTTTCTGAACAAGTTGGAGATCATTTAAGAATTTTCCAGGATACCCTTGCTGTGTATTAGCAAAATAGTGAATATATGTGATAAAAAATTAGGTACGAAAATGATTTTGAAGAAAAATCTAAAATATCATCACATGCAGTGGAAGGCAGGTAGCTGCTTTTCCATGATTCTCATGTGTTGAATATTGGATGGGAGGGCTCAATCTAATTTTCCTTCCTTTTGCTGAAAATAAATAAGATAGAAAATCTGCAAGTGTGTCATTTTTGGGGGGTGTTTGATTCACACAGATCCCCAACCCCTTTCTTCTCTGAGCAGCCTCCTGAGAATCTGAAATCCATCCTTTTCTCTCACATTGCTTGCCATGCCTTTCCCATGCTGATACATTAAGAAACTTTTATTGCACTGAAGAGCACATAAAGTTCACTGCTTTGCCGTGACCTTTTCTCCTTTAAATTGTTTCATCATTGTGACCAATATTGACCAAAGAGACGTAAAAAAGTGAGGGACCTTTATTTCTGGGGAGGTTAAGCAACTTTTTTGCTCTGCACTTTTTACATTCTTCCAGACCTTCTAAAGGGACCGTAACATGACAGCGATGGCCTCTTTAATTACATTTTGTTGTCAGAGGAAGCATGCTTTAAAAGAACAGTAACCCAACACTCCTCTAGTTGAGGATTTCAATAATCTCAACCAGGTTCACCACATTTGGAAACCCCCAAACCTTCTGTCACCCGATTGAAGCGAATTTTACGCATGCAAGAAATACAGTCATCTGCCACGAGGTTCTGTGTTAGGGGGCTTGGGCAAAAGGATCAGTTTCAGTTTGCCAGCTTTTCATCAGCAGTTGGATAGATTTCACAAGGACAGTGGTTTAGCAAACCTCCAAAAGCTAAAGAGCATGATGCTCCTGCTGTGCTTGTAGTCAGTAATGGTCATCTCCGTAATAAATGTAAATCAGGGCTGAATATTGCCAATAAAGTACTGAAATCTTAATAAAAATGGAAGATTTAAAAAAAAACCCAGAGTATTGGTGGAACTCGGGGTGTGTGACACTTACCTCCTTGCTGGTGTTTTTTGGTTGACCACTGAGCCTGGTTGCTTTGTTTTTATCAGAACTTCTGGTAGCTTTGTACCCAGCAAAAGAGCAAATTGCTCCTCCACACTTCCATTTATATTTGAGGAAGTTCTGTCCTGACTTGAGCAGAGATTGCCAGGGAAAAAAACCTGATTTATAGTGGACATAAGCCCAGCAAAGGGTAATGAATTTGGCAGAATACAGAGGACTGAAAATCCCAAACAGGGGCACGTGCATTTACCCCAAACTGAAAAGGCTGTTGCAGGCATGCATTCCAGGCTTCCTGTAGCATGCCTGTGAGTTAGGTTGGCTTTTCCTTGGAAGATGAATTGCCTTCACTCAGGACTGTCTGGGGAGCAGTGGAGGCTGTCATAGCATTTGCAAAGAAGGACAGGACCATATCTGCCTGCCTCCCTCTGGGAGGACACAGCCTGTGTGTCCCACCTTCTCTTTTGTAGAACATGCTCTGTGGTCTGTACCAAATATAAGGAGCAGAACTTCTAAGCTCCTACGCAGGCAAAAATGAACAGTCTCATCCCTGATAAGTCTTTGTGGGTTGTGCCAGACTGAGCTCTGGGGAAGGCATGGGGAGCCAGTATAGATATCTGTGAAGTTCAGGTCACCAACACTCACATTTTAGGCATCTACTGTTGACTTTGACTGGCATGACTCTAGATGTTCTTTGTTTTCTATCCTAAAGCAGAACTGTCTGCTGTCATAGTGTGAGGATTAGATCTTGAGCATCTGAAAAGTGCCTTACAACTGAAGCAGGCTGGGTATCAGACTCCGTGTGGCTCTCCCCTACTGCTAAAGAGCACAAATCATGGATCTGTAGTGATTCCTGAAAAAAACTCTTAAAAAGTATAGAGAAAATGTCCAATTCTGAGTGGATTCATCCAAAAGCAAGGATGAAGAGAGACTTGTTGGAGGTATTTATGCAGAAAAAACACTGTGAACATTGGTACATTTAGCCAAAGTACCAAACAGGGTGAGATATTACTGATGTTCCCACTGAATCTCCATTACTGACTGTGGTGAGAAGGCAGAGATGAAAGGAATTGTTGTTGGTCTTGTCCTCTGATAAGCTGACAGCTGTCCCCTACAAGAAAATATTCATTAAAAAAAAAAAAAAAAAAAAAAAAAAAGGTGAGGGAAGAAACACAGAGGTATTGAGATAAAGAAAGAGGCTGCATTGCTGTCACGAGTTGTGCTTCATGTCTGGGAGAGTGAAGGAGGGATTGCTGTGGGACAGTGATCTGGGAGAATGTTTGGGAAGTGGCCATGGCCCATGAGAGATTTTCTGATGGGTTCAGGCTCAGCCTTTCCTTGGTGGTGAGCACAAGGGAGCCCTGTGGAGCCCTGCACAGCAGAGGTTATCAGGGCAGCTTGGTGGCTTGGGATTCAGGTCACCCAAGCTGGCTTTGAGGGACCACAAAATCTTGCTGGATCACAGCAAGGCAGCCTTTAGCCAGGTTTGGTTTTCCTGTGTGAGATGGGGACTCTGGACAGACATCCAAGCATCTCCTCTCTGCAGGCTGCCTGACCAGAGGGTATTTGCTTGGGGCCTGTGGTGCCAAGGCTGACTCAGTAAATCTGGGTTAGGAGCAATAGTGACCCTGAGATCTCCTTTGGGGTTACTGAGGCAGGGAAATCTAACCTTGCTCATCATTTCAACATGCTGTTTCTTCATCTCCTACTACTGACTTCTCCATATTCCTTCCAAAGCTGTCTGTTTCTGTCATGTGTCCCAAGTGCAAATTTTTACCAAGTAGCATAGAGGTGTCCCCTGTACAATTCTGAAACTATTCACAAGAATGAATGATTACGTTTTCCACTTGAAAATTTTGATCAAAGGAGGTTTTTCATCAGTGGCCACAATACATTTGTGTAACATTGGATTTACAGATTCCCAGAGTTTAGCAGCATGAAATGTTTGGGATGAATATTATACTTCAAGAAGGTGGCTGAAGGTTCTCATTTGAGTCCTTTCTGTATTAGGTACCAGAGGGAACAGCAACTAAAATGACTGAGTAAGTAAAATTTTGAGGCTTGACTGGTTGGGCAAGAGAGTCACGTTCTCAAAGCAATAAATAGCTCCTTCCAGATCATGATGTGCTAGCAATGTTGGGGAAGCAATAACATGGGACTGGCCCAAGTTAATGATATATATTAAAGGAGATTATGCAGATATCAAGGACATGTTTAGTAAACCATCTATTGTCTGCATCTGTCACCACAACATTCTGGCAAAGTATTGGGAAATATGGAAAGTGTGAAGCAGGAGGAGAAAAACTTGATCTGCATTTGTTGTCTGCTTGTTGACAGCAACTGAGTAAGACATTTGCAGAATGCTTTAAAACTTTTTAATTAATTTTGGGAACTGTTTCTGTGCAACTTATAAACCCCATTTTGATCATGCTTCTAGCTGCCAGAGTGGGGAAGGAAGCTGGAAGGAAGGGGTGGATTTGTGTGCATGTGAAGAGAGCTTCCCAGATGCTTAGTACAAAAGGCTGGTCCTGAAATAATTTAGGTTACTGCTACAGAATGATCTTTGCAAAGGAAACAGAGATTGAATTTGATGATGGTAGGAGAAGAGCAGATGTCTCAGCTCAAGGCTCCTGTGGTGCCATGAACTAGTCTGGGAATGCATGTCCTGGTGAAGTCCCTCATGGCTCAACTGGATCCCTGCTGGAGCATCACAGCAGCCCATGGGATGTTGCCCTCCATGCTCAGGCCTGGGACAGTGTCTTCAGTTCAGGTCTGATCCAAGCTTTGCTAAAGTTTGTGGAAAGAAGCCCAGCAGCCATGAATCAAGGGCTTTAATGACTATTTATTTGTCTAACATTGTGTATTGTAATTAAGCTGCTGGTTTTTAAACCAAAATCTCCTCCCACCCTTCAAATTGCCATCAATCCTTCCAACAGGAGCGTACTGCAATTGCGTGTAAATTGGGACAAGGAGAGGGTGTGGAACCGTGCCAACACAAATGCTCATTTTTACAAGCATAGTCCTGAATGGAGCAGTTTTGCAAGTGGTGAGTTCTTTGCTGCTGCTTAGCTTAAATTTTGAGCAGTTTCAGTTGTCCTGTTGCATTGTCGCTCACTTGTAAATCAAACAGACTGCTTTGCTCTTGGCTTGGCGAGTGCTGGAACAAGCACAAACAAGAGCTTCTCTACTGCTTTTCAAACTGTATTTCAGTCTTGAAAAGGTGGCAGTTGTGTCATGATTTACAGCTCCTCTTTGGTGTTTTTAATTGGGAATTTACACGACAATTTGTGGCTACATGATTATGTTAAGATTATCTTATAAAAGATCTAGGACAGTTGTTTGTGAAACCCTGGGGGCACATACCAACCTCCTTAGTTATCTAACCAACTGTTGTGCTCCTGGGTTAAAAGAGTGGGGCCTTCAGAAGTGGTTTGATCTTCCTCTGGAAGGTTAAAGGTCGAATGACTCATAAATGAAGAAAGAGTGATTTAATCCAAGGAACCTGTGCTGTTATTGTAAAACAATATTCACCAGTGATGGTACACTGCTGTATAAATGACAAACTGTGCAGTGATGGAAGTTGTTATTACATCACTGGGAACCTCACCTGCACTACATTTATGACTCCATAAACACAGGTTTATTTAGCAGCTGTGGGAACACCTATGGCCATTTCATGGTAAAGGTCAGGAGTCCTAAATTTCAGTTTGCATGTTAGTTTTCATGGGTGAGGGACATAAAATGTGATGACCAGCATTAAGTGATCAGAACATAACCAAAATGTAAAGCCAGGGTTGCCAATGCAACCCCTTTGCACTGCGCCCTGGTTCCCTGAAGAGCCTGGGAGGATTGTTTGTTTGCTGAGCGTTGCTCTGAAAACAGATTTCTATCACTTGGTTACGATTCTGTCTCCCTTTCAATGTCTCCCTGTAACTGTATCTGCAGCAGGAGTCAGGCTCCAGCAGGGCTTTGCCTTCTAGGGTATTTTTAAAGGGGGGCAGTCAAGTCCAGCCTATTTCAGCACATGAATTAAAGGTAGCTGTGCATACAGCAGCTGCTCCTCGGTTCCTTTGCCAAAGTAGATGATTAAAAATATTAATATTTATTCTTGAGGTTGCCACGTTAAACAACGGGCCAACTGGCTGGCTGAACAGTGAGCTGTGGATTGCCAAGTACACAAAATAAAGCAAAATGCAAGAGGAAAACAGGGTGTACCAATGCAACTACTTTTCAGATGGGAGTGTGGTTTTATGTGGATGGTGTCACCTTCAGGGTCTTCCACAGGAGCATGTGGCCACTTTATAAAGGATAAGTAACTTCTGAAGTGAATATTTCTTCTTCATGCTTTCAAAGCTTTGGGAAAGCTAAAGTGAATCTCTGTTTGGAGCTTGAATTGCACATACACTGTGGGAGGACAGGAATCTCCTTCTGGTTTGTGCAACATTGTTCTCAGCTCCTTTTCTGTGGTCTTGTCTAAGCCATGCCACACATGAATATCCGAGTGCTCCTTTACATTCCCCACCCATGTTATTGCTTCAGGTGTTGTACTGTTGCTCCGTGAATGGTAGCAGATTTTTAACAAATTTGCAACAGCAATCTGGACTACTGAAAGGATTATGACTAAACCAATAAATTACTATTGTCTGCTTTCATCACAGGACAGATTCCCATAACCCAGTCCAGTGTGGCTGAAGGTTTTATGCTGATAAAGATTACTGGGTTTACTTATATTTTAGAAACACTATTGTTCCATGAGATTCATAAACAATTGTTAGCTAAAGATCAAACAGAGATAAATACTGGGGTGGGTTTTTTTTTTGTTTGTTTGTTGGGGTTTTTTTGTTTTGTTTTTGTTTTTGGTTTTTTTTTTTCACTTTTGGAACACAGATGAGATGATTAGAAAAATCCCAAAAGATATGAAGCAATAATGAAGCTTCTCTTAAGCAACGTGAAACGTATCTTTCTTGTTTAACAGCATTTTGTATCTCCATCAATAATCTCGCCAATGGTCATATAATTAACTATGCTAATAATGCTTCTTTTAGTCTTTTTATTACTGTTATTGCTGTGAACCTACTTATGAGCAATCCACTGTAATTAGTAATTAATCTGATGATTGTGTTGCCCTATGCAAACGTGAGATAGAGCTTGTTGATTTAACCACCGCCGCCTCAGTCCCTGCTCCACACGTTGTTGCTGCCATGTGCACCAAATCGGGGCTGCCCTTCCCACACCCCTTCCCTCACCCCTTCCCTCACCCTTTCCTCACCCCTTCCCGCAGCCCTTCCCGCACCCCTGCAGCTGCCCAACCTGGGGGCTTCTGTCTCGGAGGGGACGGTGTCGGGGAGCAGAGTGTCCCGTGTCCCCTTGTCCCTCCTGCCCATTGCTCCCTGTCAGTCTCTTTGCTCTCCCCGGTGCTTTGGGCTCACAGCAGAGAGGGAGATGCAGACCCGGGCAGCAAGTGCTGCTGTGGGACCCAGCACTGAGTGGTTATATAGAAGGATTTCTACCCTAGCCTGATGTTTGATATGGAAGCCATTTCTTTCTCACTTTCTAAACATTGCCTTTGATTCTCTTTTTTTTTTTTTTTTTTTAAATCCCCAAATTATCCTCATCTACTCACTCTTGTTTACTCTGGCAATCTCACAGTGAGAGCATATGCCAAGATCCCACTTTTTTTTTTTTTTTTTTTTTTTTTTTTTTTTTTTTTAGCTGAGAATAGGAAACAAATGTGATAGTATTTATTGGCAAGTGGTGATGTTCTTGTGGCAATCATTGTGCTGAGCGTTAACAGAGAGGGAAAGGTGAAGAGGATTGGGAATTCCCACTTTAAAGCAATACTCTTTTTTTTTAAAAAAAATATTTTTGGCACTTTAGTATTAGAATTGCCACCACTTTTCTTTTGTGGGGGATAAAGAGTAATGGAAATGAAAATGTAAAATATCTTTTAAAGAGATATTACAAGCCATGGCTTAAGCCTTGTAAATCCAGTCTTACCCTGGCTTTATCTTCTTATTTTCGTTCCCTGTTGCAACAAGGCAACACTGGGCACTGATCTCTCAGTGTCAACACATGTTGTAACAGTTCTTCAGGTTTTATAGCATAGTTGCAGGTTCATGAAATTTAGTCTTAAAAAAAAAAAAAAAATTAGGTGCTTGTGTGTCCCTGGTGTAGTTTTTATCTTTCTCCAAACAGGAGTTAGAGCATTTAGCAAACAGATATGGAACCTATCAAGTGCCCAGTAGGCTGTGAGGTGACTCTAAGCCATTATAATGCAGGAATGTGATATTAACCCAGTCAGTGGGAAAAGTAGCTTTTAATGTTCTGTGATCACATGTAAGTGTAAAAGGTGAAGGCACAAATCAGGTTTAGGGGAGATAGTGCTATTCAGAGGTAAAATTTGTACAAAAAGGCAACAGAATGTTTCCACCCAGCACTTAAAACCTGGAGGCTAAACCTGCCTAATCCCTGCTCCACATAATCACCAAAAAATACCTGTCAGAAGTCTATCTAGCTGTGTGAAGCTGGAGATATCTGACACTTTTTAAGTGTCCCTGAATTATCTGTCTTAGCAACATACATCTCTGCTGAGCAGTGCAAATACAGCAAAAGGTAGGGTTCTGGTGAAACCAGTATTTACACACTATCTCTGGGTTGGAAGTAATTAATCTTCAAGTGTATGAGGCTCTTTGTGATGTAAAGCAAGTGCTGACACTTTTGTGTAAACATGAAGATTAGCATATTTACAAACTGGTAGATGTTACTTTGATCAGTGGCTGCTTGCACTGGAAAGGCATGCTGGCATGTGGGTTTGCTCTTCATGTGACAAAGACATCTAATCCTTTTACACTATTCTCAGATCCATATTTAGAATTCTGACTTGTGTTTTCTGTATCCACTTGAGCTCACTGTTTGGTTTGTTTAGCAGTGTTCATCCACTCACTCTTAATACTCACTAGTGACTCATTCCCGTTTGTTTTCTTTGCAAAGCAAGCAGTAAAATTCCAAAGTAGTAAATGACCTGGGTGAAAAACCCCTACACTTCTTTCCATTTAATTACTAAAGCAAATTGGAACCACTTGCAGTCAGGCTTTTTGATGGCCCATATAAAGATCTTCACTGTTTTCCTTCTGGCTTTTAAGTAAGTTAGTGTGAAAATTAGCCAACCTGGCTCTAGCCTACTTCTAATGCTATTGCATCAAGACTTTTATTTCCATGAACGTTTAAAGTCACCCGAAAGACTTTGAAAGAGGCATCCCATGTGCTTGTTTTTGTTCATTGTAATTTAATGGTAAACTGTAAACAATACATAATTCATTTTAGTGCAAATTATAGCTTTACAGGCTGGAAACCGGTTGGTGACGGGATCTTGTGGTAACAAGATAATGACCTGAGCAGGTTAGAACAGGCTGCTTCTTATCTCTTAAGAAGGATGAAATAATGTTATGACATTGTCAGCATATTGTCTAACATGCTAGAATGCTAGCAGCTCATTACTTATGTGCAACCCCTGTGCTTGATTGCAAGATTGGCCCTTGGAGGTGTACATGTGTTGGCAAGCCCCAGCTTGCCGGGAGGACGCAGAACAACAGGAGAGATGTGTGGTTGAGGTGGGCCCACACACCCTTCTGAAGGAAAGCTGTGACTGAGCCTGTGGGTGGGGTCCCACTGCTCTTCTCAAGGCTGCTGCCTTCACTTGTGTGCTGAGGGCAAAGCTGCTCAGCCTCCCGTGGCTGGTGGACACACCAGAAACACTGCTCGGTCCTGGGAGCTTTCCTGCTTTCCTTTGGCAACCTGGAGCTCTGCCTCCATCCCTGGGCACAGTCTGTCAAAGATAAGGAAACTCTTCCTACTGCCTTCTAGAAGGTGTGAGGTTAAGCCTTGACTCTTTAGGCACTTGACCTGCCTCCTATTCTTGCACTAAAACCTCTGATCTGATTTTAGGGCTCTGACTCAGTTTCCATTTGGCAGCAGCTCCCAGTGACAAATGAATGGTTTGGAGACTCAGCTGCCACCCAGCTTTTTGCCCTTATGGCATAACTGGAAAGACTACTCCAGAGTTTTACCAGTGACTGAAGGTATTATGTTGGTTGGTCTGTAAAGTTGAGGTGCTGAAAGCATCTCCTTCTGCTCTGTGGTGCAGAGGGGAACAGTTGCCAGAGGAGAGCGAGCGGACACCTGATGGAGGCAACAACTTCACTGAGGTTGACTACAACCCAGAGTAGCTGTTGTCTGCCTTGCCCAGAACTGTGGGTTCTCATGCAGAATGAAAAGAGAAGTAAGTCTCAGCTATCTTTTGAATGTCTCCAAGAGATATATAATTTCATATACTAAAAGACCTCCCCAGCTTTCCAGCCAAGCAGGATATCTGTGCTCACAAGGCTGGCCTGAAGCTCTTTGGTGGGCTAGTAGGCATTTTCCTCTGTTAAGAAACAGCTGTGAATAATGCATAAGAAAGGCACATAATGATTTCTTGTACCCTACATTCATTTTTCCAAGGCCATTGTCCTAGGTGGGCAAGGTTAGCAATGCCCCCTTGGGATATTACAGGCTGGAGCCTGCAGTCACACAGATTTAGAGACAGTTCAGCTGGATGGGGCTTCCCCCTTTGTATCTAACATGAACAATAAAGACAGGACCTGTGTTTTGATTTCTTGTTAAGCAAAGTTAAGAAGGTGAGGTGCTTAGAAAAGAAACTGATACGTTTTTCTTGTGGTACCTGCAGAATGTCACTTGTATGTTAGATCTATTACTGATTAAAACCTGTATTAAGCCGAGGATCAAGAAGAAAGCTTGACATCTCATTTAGCTCTTTTCAGGACTGGATTAGCCTAAATAGAGCAACCTGTCCATATGGGAACAGCACACACACTTAATTTTTAAAATATTTTTCCATCTAGGCAGAAAAACTGTGAATAGACTATGTAAGTAAGAATGAGGAAAATGTTTTATTCTATTGTGGTGATGAAACATGAAAAATTATTGGGTGAAATCTTGACCCCACCAAAGTCAATATTTTTCCCATGGTTTTCACTAAAACCAACTGTATTTCCTATCGATATTTAAGGGAAAAAAACCCCAAACAACTTCTGCAGGTTATCATATTACTTATTTAAAACTGAATAAGTGTTTGCACATTTATTAACTAAAACAGTGTATAAACTGAAACACTCCTAAGAAAATATTAATCTCTGTGGTTATCTAAAAGTTTTCAGTATGGCTGGATTGATTTTAACAGTTTAGAAGATGTCTGGTTAATACCTTAAACAAAATGGGAATTTGGTAGTTTTACATCCTATGCCATTATTTTTGCCTTCATTTTTTTCCATGTGTTCAGCACTTCTGCAACTCAGACAGTGAGCTCTTTGCAGCCAGTAGTGGAATATAAACCTGGATCTCTTTCAGAATGATTCCCTCCTGGTTTTCCTGCGTGTTGCTAAACCAGGCTGATGGAAGAACTCATCCCTGAGTTGCCAGCCCTGTGCTGTCTTGCAGCCCAGACCCAAACGTATGTAAACGTGACCAGGAGTAAGCAGGATAGGCTTGGATCCTTGGGATTATATCCTGACTGGGGGCTGAGAGTGTGAAGGAGTTTTCTACAAAGGCTGCAAAAAAGAGAAAAGAGTCTCAGGACTACAGTGAAGCTGGGAAGCTGCACTAGTCCTGGATCACAGACTGGGGGTTGGCAGTCTGATTATTCAGCTCTGCAACACTCAGATCCCAACCATTAACATCATATGAACTTTGATGTTTTTAATGTTGTCCATGGCTATGCTGTAGTAGGCAGGACTGACCCCTGTATGCTCTCACAGGTCTTTTTTTCTGACAGTTTTATGGGCATAAATAGATAGAAATCTTCATTTTAGGAAAAGCATGTATTTTGGAATTTCAGGATACTAATTTCACGTTGCCCTAGAGCATTTTCTGCAAATGTTAGCATGCACATACTATTTCTGGTGATTAAAGCAGAGTATTTTGACTTTAAAGTGGCATCTTCTGAATAAATCTGTCTCCAAATGATTTATGCATGCCATTAGGATTTAGTGCTGCTAGCTGTCCTGGGAAGCCTGATCTGGTCTTTCAAGAGCTGCCTTAGTTTTATCAGTCCATTTACATGTGGTCATGTTTCAACCTCCAGGAGCTTTTAAATGTTTAGTACACAGAACACAAATTTAGGCCTGTGTTTGTTTTTATTGGTGGAGCCTCTTTCCTTTCTTCAACATTCTCAAATGTTCCCTGGTTTAAGTAGAGTTATCTAAGGTAATCCACTCTTGCCCTTACCAGGGATATTCCACTTTGTTCATAAGCACATAACATAACTCTAGTCCCCAGTGATTTCATTGTGAAATTAAAACCCAGACACTCATCCAGATGTCTTAGAAGATAAGGGCAGGCCTAATCCATATGTCACAGAGGACTTGAGGAGCAGGAATTCACCTATACATCATCACGTTGTTATTAGCCTGGACCATGGCAAGCCCAACACAAACATTTTCCACAGGGCTTGCATTCAGGCTTGGCAGTGTTAAGAAAATACCCTGAAGCAATGTGTTATTTTAGGCTGAAACAAAAGTAGACATGAATGGCAGGAGGAACAGGGAAGTATTGTTTTTATTTTCAATGTGAGCCCATAACTTGTGTTAAATGAAAATCTAAGGAACTAAGATGTAAATGCCATCGTGTTCAAATGAGCTATCAAATATCAACACATTTATTTTGTGATGGAGTACTGATGCTTGTCTTAGGCACTGTGGGAAGGGCAATTTAGATAGGAGAAGCCAAAAGCTTTATCTAATTAAAACTGATACGAGGATTGATTTCAACAGAGAGAAATCACTTCCATTGAAAAAAGAAGGCAACATAAACATTGTGCATTTGTCATTAATATGAACGGTGGCACTGAAATTAGAAACAAAATATGGGCCTGTGAGGGAGGTAAATTTTACCTCAGTTTTTCACAGCTCTGCCACAGAAGTCACCACCAAAGCTGCCATAATTATTTTATAAAATCCATGGAAAACCCTTGGGGTAAGGACTATAACCCACGTCTCAAGGAGGGGACGCATTTCTGTCTGCTCCTGCCTTTGCTTTCTGCTTCTCCCTCTGGCCCTGGGAGCACTCCAGAAATTGAGCAGGGAGTTCTTGCAAGACACCAATGAGGCTGGGTTGGTGATCAAAGCATTAAACTGGGAGTTAGAACTGGTTTGGAGGGTTCAGCTCCTCCCCGTGCCACGGATGTTCTCCATGGCCATGGCACACTCTGGTTTTGGTGAAATTCATCTCTGTGTCCCGAGTCACCTGGAGGCTTGGATGCCACCTGATCCTGGGAGACAAACCAGGCTTTACCCACTGGTTGAACATTATTCAAGTACATTTAGGAAGCTCTAATGCCTTGTTGGCTTTGTGGTGCCCTTCAGCAGAGGGCTGAACCTCTTGTTTATAGTCAGTGCCTCAGTGCTCCCTCCTGCCAAGCAGGAAAACTGCAGGGTTAATCACATTAACATTTGTGAAATACTACTGAGATGGACACATCAGGGTGTGCCTATTAGAAGGAAAATGTAAAGGTTTCAAACGAGGTGCCCAGAGTTTATGCATTTACTGAATAGTCTGAGCCTCACAGCTATGAAAAGGTGCCCTGGAAAAATCTTCAGAAACAAGGAATAAGTTTTATTAACAAATTCTGGGGGTTGGATTGATTTTGCTTGGTTTTGTTGTTTGCTGGTAGATTTTTCAATATAGTATCAACCATAACTTCATGCAAAGGTATTTATGAAAATCAAGATGAGAAAAATGGTAGGAGAAACACTTTTAAAAATTGAATGTGTGTCAGATTTTTTTGTTTGGGGAAAAGAGCCACGTTACCCTAACAGAAAGCAGAGACACATTTTTCAGCTGGGATCTCTCTGCACACAATGCAATGGCAAAGCAGTTCAAGACCAGTTCATCTGTGTGAAAATATGACCCAGTATGAGTCTGGAGGTCAATGAAACCACTGCTGATCTGTTCAGGGCATGCTGGTCACTGCTTTGGGGTCACTTTGATTTATGTGCTTGGATTTTCCGCTTCCAGAAGACTAAAATATGGGTGGCTGTCTCTTGGTTGACTCTCATTTGTTGTTGTAGGCATGCATTTTTCTCAGAAATATTCATGACATGAAAAAGTCTGGTAAATTTAATGTAAGGAAATAAAGTGACACTTCTATGGAAGATGAATGTATTCTCAGTCATAATTAGAAAAAAAAAACCCTTGAAAGCCGTGGCTTTTTTTCTGGTTTTGTTTGAGGAATATATCAGCTTGAAATCTCTCTCTGGAACTTAAAGGTCTTCTTATTGTGGTTTGAGTGTTTCACAGTTTTTACAGATATACTGTGAAAGGACAGAATTAGTGGAAATAATAGAAACACTATTTAATGGACAAGCTAAAAGCAATCTGTAGCAAACCAGAAAGTTAATTATTATTTATTACTATAACTCTTCCTATACAACTTCAAAAGTAGAAGGGATGGAAGCCTTAAATTTGCTTTCTTAGTGCAAAATTTGCAACTGCTTGTTTGCTGAGATGTTTTGGGAGCATTGGCATGGGTGATCACAACTCCAGAGAGAATTAGGGCTATGATTTTGAGTACCTCTTGAAATTTGGCAGGCACTTTCAGACCTTCACAGTGACTCTGTGGACACCAGCTCTGGCTTCCTGAGCATTCCAAGAGCAGGAATTGATACCAAATGCCTTCCTCCTGCTGTGCAGCTCAGTGTGGTAAGAGAGGTGGAAACCCAGAGCTCTGCTGGAGGCATCAGGAGACTCAGCACACCCTGCCTCTGACATAAAGGACAAAATGTTGTCTCAGCTGACACTAGAAAATTTATTCCCTTGATCACATCATTACTTTTAGTGGAATTAACACAGAAGGCACCTGAGTCAATAGATCTGATTTTTTTTTTTTTCTGGTGTACTGCCAACCTCAAAACTTCTGCTTCCTGTGTCACTTGTCATCCTAATGCTGAAAAAACCTTTCCCTACAATAATTGCTATTTAAGTACTTCTATCAATCAAGACTTCTTAATTTGGCTTGTAGGACTCTTTAGCCCCTTCATACTCTCAGAAAACCCTATTAATGGTCACTGCCAGCTGCTTTGCATGTGACTTCATGGGAGCCAAAGTCAGAAGCAGACATCTATGAGGATGTGTAGCTTGGAGCCCAAGAACCACTGCTTGCCCAAAATACCAGAAAGTACATTTTTATTAATGCTGATGAAATTTTGCCTTGTTCTTTCTCTACCCTCTGATTAAATAAATTTAAATTACATCTAGCTATCTATCTGAGCTATTCAGTCAGGATTGTATCTGTAGAAATGTTCCAAAGGGATGACTAAGGGGCTGACAAAATATGAAAAGTCATTTTGTTCAGATCCATATACACCATTTGCACTGACATTATTCACCCTAAAGATCAGTTTAGAAACAGAATTTGAACATGAGTGAATAAACAACAAATCTATGACTCTGCTGTAACCTTACTGTGTTGCTTCCAGTATCAATTGTTAGGGAGTTTTACAAAACCCCCAAACTTTTGTATGGCCCATGAAAAAACCCATGGGGCTGGAGAGGCCACACTTATGAAATGTTCAACATGTTTCTCTGTACTTCTTCCTTAGGATGGCTGCTTCACAAGCCCTCTCCTTCAAGACATCTTTAAGCCAGTTTAATACCCTCTCAGTTGTAATTTCTGTCAGCACTCAGCACTGTGAAAAGTTGCTGAACTAAACTATATTAGCAGGTCTTTACAATTATTTGTAAATGTTGGGATACTCAGAAGGTCATGGCACTGGTACCTTGCCTTTGGTGCCTGAGGGGAGCATGAATTATATCTTATCTACAGGAATAGCTCTGAGGAGCCAGAGCATCTTATGAGATGCTGTGGTGCTCAACCCACTTCCAATCCCATCACTGGGATTGTCAGGGTACAATTTATATCAGTGAGCAGAATGGACATAGCCTCTAACATTAGAGTTTCCCATGAATCTAATGCATGAGAAATGGATTTTTTTTTTTTTTTTTTTTTTTTGCCTGAAATGGATAAAAATATCTTCTCATCTGGAACCTTAAAATGATGACACTTCAGAATTTCATTTGGAGAGATGGAAGAACAGATGATCTGTGTTTTTTAAAACTCTTTCTGATAGCTGGTGCTTCTTGCTTATACAGTTTGTTGAAGTATTACTGACACAAAACATCTCAAACTTTTAACTATATATCTGACTCCGGTAAGGTTTTTCTGTAAGTCTCTGTATTCAACTAAGGAAAGCTGCTGTTTTCTGAAACTTGTCAGTCCAGGATTGTCATGAATGGAACCTGGAAGTTAAGTTGTTAAAATTTCTAAGAAGGGGTCCAGTTTTCAAAGGTACTGAGCAAGCTCTGAGTTCCATGGAAATTGTCTAGGGTTTAAAACTCTGGGGAAAAAAAATAAAAGGCTGGTTATTTTATAACCTAAATTTAAGCTCTGTGCCACAGAAGCAATATCCCATATCAAAAGCTAGTTCTTTAAAAAGAGACATACTTTTAACAACTGCTTAATTGAAAGCAAATCTCATTTTCAAGATGATAGAAATATATTTATGGTTGTGGTTATGCTGCCTGTGTAATTTCCAGCCTAAAAGGATGTCAATTATTGCTTAACTCTGCTGGCCAGTGAGCCATTTACACTGGCTCCTAAAGCAGAAAAAAAAATATGTTATTCTTTATTGCTATAAATTTATTTATAATCTGTTGTCTGCTGCTGGGAGCTGCTGCCATACCTTTGGGATCTGGAGGCAGGAATGAAACACTCTCAGCTCCTCTGTGCCAGGGAGGATGTGGGAGCTTCCACCTGACCATCATGTGAAAAACTCCTCATGCTCTGCCAATGGAGGCTTCAAACTAAGGGCATTATCTCCCCAAAGAGCCTCACTGATAGAGGCTCCTCTCAGGTTTGAAGCTCAAATTCAGTCCAGGCTGAGAGTGAAGGCTTCTTACCCATAAGAGGAGTGAGACCCTGCCCCTCTTCTGCTTGGGGCTTTGCTTTGGTGTTGAATGATGGCAGATTTCATCACAGGGTGGTGTATCCTGACATGGCCATGGAACACTGTGAGCTGAGCTGGAACACTGAAAACAGGAGCAACCTGGAGGATACCATGGGTGGTACAGGGAGGGGGTACCTGGAGGGAGTGGAGACAAGAGAATCATTTCTGCATGCAAACACTGCCTAAAGTGGGGTCCCTTGAGTGCCAAAAGGGTTTTAATATGTGAGCTTCAATTTTATCTCTGTATTTGCTTATGTTTAGATTTGTTTATTTTTGCTTTATCGTGTGAAGCATGGTCAAGGTTGGTGGTGTGTTCTCAGTTAGGGTAATTGCTGTTATAATATAGAATCAGAGTATAATTTGGATTGGAAAGGGCCTTGTGAGATCCCAAGTCTTTTGGAGCAGAAAGAGATGTCAGACCAGGTTGCTCAGGGCTTGATCCAGCCAGGCCATGGAAACCTCCAGGCATGAGGACTTCACAGCCTCTCAGGGACCCTGTGCCCTGCCCAAATGGCTCCAGAGGAAAAGTTCCTTGCAGTGGCAGCCCTGGGAATAGGACATAAGTCCTGAGCAGGCATGCTGGCCATGCTGTTCTCAGCCAGTGGTAATGATTTCAGGTCCCTTTGCCTGTTGCCATCAGAGAATTCCCCTGCTGAGCTGGTGCAGTTCCTGACACAAGACTAGCACTGACTGTATGACCACAATCCTCAGAAAGAGTGTTTCCCTTTCATTTTTCCCTTCTTTTTCTTTACATTATTAATAAATTCATTAGGCTACCAGCATAAAATTTATGTTGGGGGAGGTCCACAGGCATTGAGCTTCATATTTCAAAGTCACACAAAACCTTTCTGTTTCCATGCTCTGATTTCCTAGTGTGCTCACTCCTGTGCTACATTAGAATGGCTGTGCTTAGAGATCCCTGAAATTTTTTTTTTTTAAAAAGAAACAGAATAACATTGGCATCTCAACTGACTGTCATCTCTAAATAAAAACCAGGCCTGCTGTTTTAAGAGGGTTGAATCAACTACTGCAGGACAATAACAGCTTCTGTGATTCTGTAACTGAGGAAGATTTCACTCATTGCAGCACCATGACCCCAGTGAAATGAATGGTGCTGCATCAGTGTTGGAAAAGGTTAGGCCCAGTGATTTTAAAATGCCCAACACATGTCCCTGTGAAGGCTGGTGCCTGACCTGGTTAGCTTTCTGAAGCAACTTTTGCTTGCTTCTTGGCTCTCTTCAGGAAAGGCACTATAATAAATGGCATTCATGCCTGAAGCTTGTTCAAAGGAGATATATAGTGATGTGCATTTAAAACAAGCTGCATTTTTGTTCTTAAATGAAAGGCAGAGACCAAGGCTGCTAATCCTATTGTTCTGGCTGCTCTACAGATTTTATTGCACAAGTTAAAGGTGTGTTTCTTTTCTCTTTGTGGTGCTGGTTGTGTTGGTAAGGAAACTGCCATGCCTTTCGTCCCAGGTGAAGTTATAAATCAGGTATGTTTATTCAGAAATGCCCTTCTTTCAAGCAGAATGCACTTGCCTGGCCTATAGTGACCCATAAGAAACTTGCCCAAATTTCCTGAACTGGAAGGAGAAGTGTTGCCTTAAAGCCAGGCATGAGGAGCACCAGACATTCTCTGGTGGATGTGGAGTGGGATTTTGCAGGGTTGGCCCATGGCTGGCATTCAGTTCCATTGGGGTCATTTCTTGTCAGGTCTACAGGGTACTTCCAGCCATGGTGACATGGCTTTTGCATCCTCTTTAGTTTTGCCTTACAGGATTGTTGAGTTTTCCTCCTCAAGCTCTCTGTGTTTGAGGTTTTCTACGAGCTCCCTGGCTCCTGGAGTCATGTGAGAGTCTTAGATGTTGCTGAAAAGTTCATAGGGTTTGTAGGGATAGAAAAAGCTTCTAAGCTTGAATTTCAAATGTGAACTTTACAAACAAATAAAATGAACCTTTGCTTTCACAGAACTTTAGCATGTCCTGGTTTTCTATGGTACCATTTCTGACTTGTGACTGCTTGAGGTTGGCAGTGCTGCTGCTGATTTTTTGCATTTGTGCTGCATTCACATTGCTTGGTTTGACATATTCCTGGCAGATTTATTTCCACTCTCTGTGCATTTAGCTACAGCCTGGGCAAAGCAAAAGAATCTATTTTTCAGTTAATGTTTTTTCTTTCTCCTTACTTTCCCCTCAACTCTTCTATCTTCTATGATACTAATTTGGCTATTTTAAAAAACACATTTTGCTGCTGAGTATAACTATTGGTAATAAGTTTGCAAACCACTGGATAAATGTGTACAGTTTGACTCTGGATGGACTGGAGGGATATTTTGACAGTAGTAGGTAAAGCATTAGAAGGAAACTTAGAACATACAATAATTTTAATAATGAAAGACCTTGAATAGAGCTGTTATGGAAAGGAACAGGCAGCTGAGGTTGACATCTGAAGGCTAATGCTGTCACTGGGCACAAGTTTACCCACTTCCACTTAAACTTTTTGTTTCTGATTCATACAAAGATATGTACTGGTTTCTGGATCTTGGCCAAAGACTCTGAAGCCTTGTAAATTTATTTTACAAGTTTTCTAAAAGAGAAAATACATGAACTCTTTTCTCCGACCAGGTAAATATGAGACTATAATAGCAGTGGAAGGATTCTTGAAGTGCTTTCCTTCTCATGCTGAGAAGCCCCTTAAGTCTAAGGCCCCAAAGAACCACACCCGAGAAGATCTAAAGTAATTTTGTCATTTGTGCTATGCTGGAATTTTTTTGTTTCACAAGTGTTTGTCTAATAGGGCATGGTTGAAATGACCCTCTTAAGATCTACCGTTAAAACTTGAAATGACAGAAGCCTGAATCATGCAAGCAAAAGGGCATTACCTTGGATTTATGTGCTTGAGTCTCTTGGCACAGGCAGAACACCCAGAAAACAGAGTTTTAATCAGTAGAAATGCTCCCAAATTCTACAGGTGTGTTGCTGTAGACCACAGTCTGAACATGTCTTCCTTCTTTCCTACCTGACAGTAGGCTCATATTGGAAGGTGTCCAGTACTTCAGTGAATTACAAACCCATAAAATATTTCTTTCCCACTGCCTGTGGTAACTGCTCTTTCCCCTGGCAGTGAGGCTGGGTGCAACCAGGCTGGAGATTGACTCACAGGGAACTCTTTTCTGCCTGGAAATGGCCCGTGCCACCGAGTCAGGCCACTGCTCCTCAGCCACGTCCCCAAACAGGGTGCCAAAGGGTGGAGAGAACCCCCGTGGCCATGCTTGTTGCCAAAGGCACATACAGGAGCTTCTTGCCAGAACAGGTGGGAAAGAATAACCTCTGCTGGGAGCCGGGGAGAGGGCTTGGGCAGGGTCAGGCAGGGAAAGGCATTCCCGGAATTCCTGCTCCCACACGGCACAGGGAGAGCCCCGTGCCAAACAACACATGGGCCATGGGCATCTCTGGTTACTCCTGCTTCTGTAAGGCAGGAACCATTCCACTGAAGCCAGTGGCACCTCATTAATGTTTAAGTGATGTGAATAAAAGGCAACTGGGACATATATATTTCCATACCTTTATACCTCTGGGTCTGATTTGACTTTTACTCACTGGTTTGATATTGGTGTAGCTCCTCTGGCTTCCATGACATGAATTTCTGTTTAACCTGGCTCAGCAAGATCTCAATCAGCTTCATTTACCTCAAAAATGTGTACTCAGAGCTGTTGGGAAAGGATGGATCTGTAAAAGAAGAACAGAAGATGGTAGGTAACAATAGGAAAAGGCTCAAGGAACAGCTTGAGGATGGAGCTTTCTACTTCTTGTCTTTGTTTGCCTACAGTTTGTTGCCTTAGTCAGTGAAAAATGGGAGAGATGATAGAAGGGAATGTCTCTAGAGTTAGTGGTTTTCTTTGGGCTGAGTTAAGCCCTGGGGTAGGAGCACGTTAGTCCTCCTTCCTTCCCTCATTCCAGCTGTTCTGTGCATTGGGAAGCCCTCCCACCCCCTTTTTGTTTTTTTCTTTTTTTTTTTTTTTTCTGTCTAAAATGGGAAAGAACTACAAGGAGACACAGCAGATTATTTTTTCCAGTTTGCCTTAGGGTTTCCTGGAATTTTTGCTACTGTACATTTATTTAAAGTAACCCTATCTGTTTAAATACATGATGATCTTTGGTTGCTCTGAGATCAGAATCAGCCCCAAAGAATGCCTTTTGCTTGGAGTCATTTTTGTATTGTCAGTTCTTCCTCCTCACCCCCTGCCACGCTGACCTCCATGGGATCAGGTGACAGCAGGATAAACTGCAACACATGTGGTCCTGGGCAGAAAGCAAGTTATGAGCCAAACCAATACAGAAGTTTTGATCTGTTGTCAGTCTCCTCAAGGATGATGAAGCAATCTGTTTCCAAATAAAGGTAGAAGTACGATGAATTCTTTGACTGCTATTATCTTTTTCTTGGCATTAAGCAGACATTATTACTGTGCTGTGGCTTTGTCACCACCAATTATGAGCTAAAATAACATCATCTGCTGTGAAGTGTCATGGTCCAGAACTCCTGTGCCTCTTCACAGTGACATTGTGAATAAATAAAATCAGCTCCAGTGATTTATTAATAAATGTTTAGTAAGACTGCACAAAGTTATGTCAGACACTTAGAGAGGAAGTTTGGAAATAAAGGTTCAGTGCAGATGAACTGTCTCCTTAATTTTGCTGCAGCAGTATGTTCAGCTAAGGGTTTGCTAGGTCTCTGGAAACTTTTTTCCTGTGCACACTATTTAAATATTCTGTGCAATTGTCAGCATTGGGTACCCAAAATTAAAATAAATCTTTTTTAGTAAAACTTGGGACGCTATGCAATAAACTGAAATGTATTGTTTAATCCTCCAACCAAACTACTGCACAGCAAATGGAATTAATTAGGATTTTTTGTTGGCTGTCTCAACTTCACAATAAACATATTTTTATTTGAGCAATGTGTGTATATCATGAAAATATTTCAAGGAAAAAGAAATTATTCAAATGGAGCAACTTTGTTGTAAATCATCCCACTTTTTTTTTTTCCCCTAAATGTAATTTATATCAGTATCATTTGTTAGGACTGGTAAAATACTAGAAGCTTTTAAAAAAAAGGTAAAATGATGTACTTTTATATTGTCTAGACTATGTGTAAGCCATTGCTAATTAATAGTGCCCTTTCTGATGGCTTTGCAACAGGCATAACTCAAACAAACCAATTATAAATGATTTTTCAATGTAAACTTTAAACAGCATAGCCTGAGGGCTTGCTCAACATAAAAGTACAATTTATAAAACATAAGTTTTAACTAAGGTCAGGGTATATCAGGCGATGATGGATGTACATGTAAAAACATCTGACTGCAGAACGAGGAAGTTTTCTTCAAGACTAAGCAAAATGTTGGTGGCAGTGATAAGTGGAATGAAAAACAGCCTTGAATGAACTATCCAGAAGGTTTGGGTTTGGAGTCTGGGTTGCTGGGTTTTAAGAGTTTTGCAAATCAGTCTTCCAGGGATGCTGCAGGCAGTATAGTGGATGTTTTAGACCTGTTTTCTCCAACGAGCCAATGATCAAGTCAGACTTTTCAATCTCATCTGCTGGCCTGGGTCCCAGCTACAAGTTACCCCCTTTCTCAGAGCTGCTACAGGGCACATGTCCCATCCTGCACGTCCTGTCTCCTCCTTCACCTACACTTGGTGCTGCCCTGACTGCTGTGGGTGACACAGCTCATCTGCCTTTAGCTTTCCAGCTGCTGAGTGGAAAATGTCACAGCAGGATGCTAAGCACTGTTCTGCTGTATCCTAATGCCACAGGTTTAAGCTTGTTCACCATTCTTGAGAGGTGAAGTCTGGGGAGAAGATCTGTTGGAATAGGTGGTGGTTGACTGCTCCGTGCTGTCTTTGAGGCTGTTCATCCTTATTGTCTGTCTTTCAACAGCCTGAGTGGAGTTGGCACAAGCTCACATCATGTGCTGTATTTAATTTGGTAGGAGCAGTCACATGTCCAGAGTGTGATCTGTATCAGATTTGTGCAGCTGAGTCATCTGGTACCAATTCTGGTGGAGAGAAGGCTCCATGGCTGCAGATCCTCACATGTTCCTGGAGCTCCTGCTCCTGTAACTCATTTATCACAGTCCTGCCCTGCTCCTCCCCACCCAACACCTCTTCAGGAGCTTGGGCACATCTTTTCCAGACACAGAAATCACCTCATCCCAGACTCAGCAGTCCAGTCAGTCACACAAGCTTTGTAAATGATTCCCGAACCACTCAGTCTCTGCTGCAGACAGCAGAAGAAATCAGAGGTTGCTGATATCTCTCACTCCTTCTCCTTTGATAAGTCCATAATTTTGCCTCCCTTCACACACAGTTTCTTGCAAAGAGGTCAGAGAAAACTGTTTTTACCAAGGTTTCACAAAATGTGTGGATGGAAACCATCCACTAGGGCTGGGTCACCACATTATCAGCCAAGTTCCAGCTGATGGTTTGTCATTTTGTTGAAGTAAAACCTAATTGTGCTGATGAAGTAATGGATAATGAGTTTTATTTTAAGATGAGCAGTGACTTTTGCTGTATTTATTAGAATTCCAGCCTTACTGACCAAGTAGTATGTGTACATGGTTGTTGGTGAAAGCCAGTGAGTGCTACTGGGAAAAACAGAAAAATTACATCATAGTTGAATGAGAAGCATTTATAACCTCTGTTGTCGTACTTATTCTGTCTTCTTGTGGGTAAAGCTGCTTCATTGATTCAGTGTCCCTGTTTTTTCTTGCAATCTATAATTACATTGAAAGGATTAATAATCATACCTTTATCCAGCCTCTCAGCTTGATGACAGGGGCATTGCTGAATGAGGACACACTCAGTGTCCTGCTCTTTGGGAGAGCCAAGACAGCCCTCACAGTGGAAATAATTGAAAATAAACATGTGGGAGCTTAAGCAGTCTTTAATAACTCCTTCTGCTTGTTTATTCAGCAATTTTGATGATTTTTGTCTGGCTTGGCTGCTGTAGAGGCCTGGTTATTTATGGTGCCAGAGGAGGTTATGATCTCTTTATATAAACCAGGGGACAGGGGGAGAACATGGTATGTTCTGAGTCATGGTGAGGGTTTTAGCCTTTGCAGCCCTAAGCCCAAAGCCAAACAATCACAAGCAAGAAGCAGAGGGTGGATATTTTTCTCCCCAAGTTTTATATCATTAAGAAATGACTGCTGATATCATTAGTATTAATCGTTAGACCAGGAATTAGCTTTAAAACTATAATAGTATTAGGATACTGATGTGCCAAGTACCTAGAAAAGCTATGGATTTGTTCTACAGGCACGCTCTGTCCTGTCTGGAGCTTTTATTTCAGCTTAGGCATTTAGATTATGTTTGCTTATGGCAAGATGATGTTACAAAAATGGCACTGCCTGTGTTGGAAATAAAACTGCTTGATTATTTTCTTCACAGAGGTGCCAGGGTACTGGCATGGAGCGTGGGACTGGATGTGCTTGATCTGAAATAAAAGGTTTCAAAAAGTCTCAGCAGGTAAGAGGCACAGTGCCTGCAGCATTGAACCCCACGAGCATCAGGACTTCTGCAGTACTCACAAAGATTTTTAGTGAACACTTGTCCCCCAGCAATGTCCTGGGCTGAGCCCTCCCAGGAAAGAAAACATGGACATTTTCCCACTGGGAAAGGCTCAGCCCCATCCCAGCAGAGACCACTCACCCCAAGCCACTTCTGTTCTCTCCCAAGGGGGATGTGCAGAAGCTTGGCCTTGCATCTCCTCCACTGCAGCCCAGCAGGGGCAGGGCAGGGGGAAAAGTGCTGATGTACTTGGATGTCACACCCAGCTGGGGGATGAGCCCTGGGGACAGAACTGCACTGTCTGGAAGCTTGGTGAAACTGCACTATATGTTAGGAGAAAGCTCCCATTATGAGAGTGTCTCCTGACAAATCCTTAGAGCTCAAGTGATGCTCAGAGTACCAGCTCCAATCCAAGGCCCTGGAGCACCAGCAGAATTAGTGCTTCAACACCTCATGGCATGGACATGGCACAGGGACTGGAGCCTCCACTTCTGCTTTCTGGAGGAGCTGGGCTCTGGTCCCAGTTAGGCTGTGTGTATACCACCTGATGTCATCCTTCCTGGGCTTAGCATCCTATGAGAAGATCTATTATACTATTTTAGTCTATTACCCTTATTGCAAGAAAGACATGGAGGTGCTGGAGTGTGTCCAGAGAAGGGCCTTGAGGATGATCAGAGGGCTGGAGCACTTCTCCTATGAAAATAGACAGAGAGGTGGGGTTATTCAGTCTGGAGAGAAGTCTCTGAGGAGACTGTATTGTAGCCTTCCAGTATCTGAAGGGAGTCTATAAGAAAGCTGGGGAGGGACTTTTTAGGATGTCAGGGAGTGATGGGACTAGGGAGCATGGTTTCAATCTAGAGGAGGGGAGATTTAGATTAGATAATAGGAAGAAGTTCTTCACCATGAGGGGGGTGAGACACTGGCACAGGTTGCCCAGAGAGGTGGTGGAAGCCCCATCCCTGAAAGTTTTTAAGGCCAGGGTTGATGGGGCTCTGAGCAACCTGATCTAGTGGGAGGTGTCCCTGCCCATGGCAGGGGGGATTGGAACAAGATGGTCTTACAGCCCTGAAAATTCTGTGATTTTATGATCCTTGCCTGTTCATGCACTGGTGAAGGACACTCCACAGTGTTCTCCAGACCTTAGTAATGAGGGCAGCAGGATTCCCTCATCCCCTTATGCAGAAACCCAGATTCTTACTCTGCAGCCTGGAACACACCCCATCCTCATACATTACACAAGTGACTCAGGATTTTTGCGTAATGTCTTTAATTTGTAACTTATGGATGTGGTAATTTGGGAGACATTTGAGGAGGACATTTCCTTTTCTTGTTACTGCTGGTGCTTAAAATGAGGAAAATTGATGCTTGTTCAAGTGAAGTGCATGGGGAAGGGTAGCCAAGAGCTGAGGCTGTGGGCGGTGACACTGCAGGGGCCAGCAATATGTTCAACCAAAATATAAATTAATGTGCAGCACAAGGAGGGGAACTGTTTCTGTACCCACTTGATTTATCAACAACAGAAGCTGCCTTTGAAAGACAGGAGTAGTATTTTTTGAACAGACTGCCTGTTCCCTTCAAAACCTTCCTGTTCCAGGTGGGTCAGTTCAGCTGCCTGGTTTAGATGCCTCCACTGGGCCTGCTGGGAGGGGAATGGTTTGAGCTGAGTTTTGCTCCTGCACTCCCAGCAGAAGCAAAGTTCTGATGCCTTCCTTAGCTCCTTTCTTATAAGGGCTTGGCAGTCTTTTACATACCACTGTTTATAATTTCTCTAATATAATTTTTACTTGCTACATTACAAATTTAATTTGATATTTAATTAAATTAATCTGTTAGCTAAAATTACCTAATATCATTCAATAAAATACCTATTATAATGTTTATTATTCTATATCTATAATTGTTACTTCTCTTTTTTTCTAGATGGTTGGAAACCATCCAAATATGAGGAAATACCAAGCAACAAATATCTAGGACATCCCACAGGAGTCATTAGTCCTTTACTGACCTCATATTCTTTTCCCAAGACTTGCTGATTCAAGGGTAGCCTAGAAGGGTAAGCCTGGATGTTGCTCCTCCCAGCACACACACAAATAGGGACATAATGGTGCCTGAAATTGAGAAGGCAGTGGGAGTTCATCCCATCAGCAGGCTTTTAGTTTGCCAGTTCCAACCCAGCTCAGGCCCTGCTGCCCTGACAGCCTCTTGGCTTCCTCTCTGCTTCATCTGCACTGGCTTGGGACTTGGAACTTTAGGTTAAAGTTGGCCCTCAGTGGTACCTGCACAGCATCTGCTCTGACATAGCTTTGCAAATCACTGGATGGTTCACTCTCATTCATGGTTCTTCCTGCCAAAAGCTGTTTGGTTTTCCTTGCAGAACATTCTGCCTTAATAAGAGAACCTCCCCATGGAAATTATTTACCTGAAGTGTTATTCTCACGTGACAGCCACAGACTGGGTGAGAGGGAGACCCTAAAATGAAATTGTGGAGCAGCTCAACCAGCAGCAGCTCAGCCCTGCCCATGGGGGATGTAGGGGACAAAGGGATTAGGGCAGAGCTTCCCAGCAGCACTGTTGCTTCCTTCCTGCAATCCAGGTGCCATAGGAGCTAAGGCCTTCAGAACAAACTAAGTGTAAGTTGATGTTACCAATAGACTTAGGTCTGGGAGGACATCCACCAGGATTTTCATTTTTGAGGAGGTACATGTGACCCAGGAGGGGGCACGATGACAGTGGGTGAGACCAGTAGCAATCACCAGCAAAAGTAAATCCCACACAACAGTTCTCTCTGCAGAATCCTTCTGTGGAGAGCTGCAGATTTCCAGACCCTCCTGGCTGCACTGCCCGAGATGGTAAGTGCTTGAGTACTTGCACAGCAAAAAAAAAAAAGTCCTGGGAAAAGCAGAACTATTTCTGGTTATAGAGGCTGGCTGCACAGTTTGGAAAGATGAGCTTGTCAGGGATGCTGCTGCACTCAGTCTGAACCTGTGGGAAGTGTGCCTGTTCCTAATAACTGTTGTGTGTATTTATGTGACAGTCATTGTGCTTTGCAAGGAGGGAGTCACAGAAATAATTAGTTAAGAGCGTGAGGTTTTTGGCACAGATTCCCTTTCTCAAGTAGCTGTGATGTTCATATATAAGAAAAATTGATTTGGCATCTAGACAGGATTTCAGCACGCTCATGGTTATGGAAATCAGCTATGGGCATGGAGGAAATCTGTATATTGATTCATAAACTGACTTGATGACTTGTTCATGCTTTAATATTTTCATGGGCTTTTACCCAAAATAAAAATGTCAGTAGGTACCACTTGACTGTGCTACAGCACCATCTAAAATGGTGGGAAGAATGCAGGGAAGCAGAGGGATTTCCTATTAGACAGAAGCCTTTGCTGTCTGTGCCAATTAATTTTTTTTCCTTAAAGAGAAGTATTTTCTGTCTTTGCCTGTGCTTATTGCATTAAAATGTGCACCTGTATAACACCCAGAGAGAAATTATTTGCTATGGAAGACCCCAACCATTTCATGGACTCTTTTTCATTTGCAGGAGTTGAGAAATGAAGTTCTACTAAGACAGCTGTGTGCCTGTGCTAGAAATGCCATATCTGTGTGTATGTGTGTGTGTAATAGGATGGGAAGAGTTTTACTTCTGTATCATGTCGTGGGGCAGGAGACAGCATCACTTGGTGACTCTTCTTGGTCAGGCAGGTTAGGGGCTGTTAAGGCAGCATCAACACTGATACAAGACTGCCTCTTGAAAAACAGCTGCTGATACACTGACTCTTCATGAACATGTTTCTCTGCAGGTTTAAAATCTTAATCCCTGCCTAATAGCTCTGCCTGCCCTGTGCTTTTCTTTGGAGATGTTCCAGCATTGACCAGTCTTGACTCTATCTGACTTAAGGTATGTGAAGGCACTGTGGCTTCTGGCCACTATTAAAATGGATGGGCACTATGTCATGTATAATTTCATCTGAGATGCAGTGTGATAACAATATGCAACCAAATGCTGATCTCATTTGCAACACTGTGCTGCTTCCATTGTGACTTCAGAAGAAATCAATGGGTGTAATGTAAGATGAGTCACAATGCATACACTGTGCCATAGCAGAGCAGAGTTTTCTCATAAATAATGTCTCTTTTGGCAAGACACAGGAAAAAAAAAAAAAAAAAAAAGCCCTGAAAATCTATATTGTATTGAACTGCACAGTTCAGGAAAGAGGCCTTATACATAACAGTACATTTTTTAACGTGTAGGTTGTATTGTGTGGACTAAATCTTGCCTTCACATAGTTGCTTACTCATTTTCTCTAAGTCTTTTCCATAATTGAGGTGTAGGATTAAATGATCTCTAGGGCCTTGTTTGAAACTACTGTGTTTGGACACCTCTGTAGATACTGAAAGCACTCACAGAGAAACCAGGAAGATGTCTGATGATGGTGGACTGCTAAAAACAGAGAAATTTTCACATCCTCAGGAAGAGACAGGAAGGCCATTTAGTCATTTGGTGGTTGGCTTCTTGCTCCTTAATAAAGAGTCTGCCAATGCGTAGCTAATGAGTGATTTCAATGTGGTCTGAGGCAGCTTTTGTTTTCTTGAGCTGCTGTTTTAAGTAAGATCCCTTAAAATTAATTGGTGCTGCCTTTGCACTGCCCACCAGCCCAAACTGGTGGGTAGGGAGAGCACTGGTATCTGGGCAGAGGCTGCCTGAAACCCTCCTAAAAACCTCTGCTTGCCCTCTCTTTATGCTCTTGGGTAGGAGAGGGCATGTTTAGTTTTCTGCTTACTCTATTCCCTTTTGTACTTGTTCATTTGCTAGGTGCATAAAGGAGAGGAGGTCACTTGTGCACATGGGATAAAGAGGTATTATGAATTCTAAAGTGTTTGCTTTATTGGGAAAAGCACAGTGAGCAGGAGAGTGCAGGAACACAATGTGTGAATTTTTAATGAATGCTGTGCCAAGTGTTTGTGCATTTCTTTTTTTTTTTTTACCTGTAGCAGCTTTATTCATTTGGGAGAGTACTGCGTACAAGATATTCTTTAGTAGTATGCTGGCTGCTGTTTAGTTTTAATAAATTAAATCCTTTCTATCAATGTAATATTCTTTAGACAAGCACTTCCAAGACAGATTAGAAATGAACTTAAGGGGATTAAAAGCTTCTCTTGCTAAAAACAATGTTTCAGATGGGAAATCCACTTATTTATGTCACTTTCAGTGGACTACATTTGTCTTTAATATGTTGCTACTGCTGAAGAAAGCTTTGCCCATGACTGCAGCCTTTCTGCTCTGCTTTACATACACAGCAATGTTTATTTTCTTCAGTACAGTAAGTCCTTTTGGGAAAGATTGATGGCTTCCCATAAACTGTGGGCAACCATTTTCTTTCTTATTTAGAGAAAACAAAAGATTTAATGGCTCTGGCGTCCTAAATAACATCAGTCTCTTTGTAAACTTGGAAGCTGCTTGAATGGAAGGTGTGAGAGGAGAGAAAAATCCGCTTTGATTTTCCCCTCGCTGAGTTGCAGCAGGCTTAAAGCATCACTTGGAAGGTTCTCATTATCTGTGAAATCCTGGACATCTTGGGAGCAGCTTGGTTGAGCTGGTGTCAGCTCAGGTCTGTGCAGCAGACGGAGGGGGAGGCCCCAGCTCAGAGGCTGTCTGTCTCCTCTAGCTCATACCCACCTCCTCTGCTCCTGGAGTAACCTGGCAGGAGGTTCAGTGCTCTGTCAGTTCCAGTGGTAGGGCTCCTGCTGCCTGAACACACCATGCAGAGCTCTGGTGTGGCACCCCACCACTCTGCAGCTATGATTTGTAGAGAAGCTGTTGTTGGGCAGTCCCTGGGTGAGCTCTGGTGCTGTCCATCCATCCTGCTCCATCAGTGAACATCAAACCAGCCTGAACTGAGTGCTTTGGTCAACTCAACAAAGCTGCATCTTGAAAGGGAGGGAGACTGGGGACCCTTGGAGGAAAATTTTGTTTTACCTTTTCTTAAGGGAGTTCAATGTGTTTGGCCCACAGTGAGGACAGAAGAAATGTTCAGAGTAAAATAAAATTGAGAATGATTAGGAGAAATTAATGCTTTAATTGGAAGAGGCCTTTCAGTCTAGTTATTGTTTCCAATTTGTATGGGAGACCATGAAGCTGCAGTGCTGACTCCTTGCATGCCAGCACCAGTGGCTCAGCTCCAGTTTGCCAACCTGTTATTACCCAATTGCTTTGCAGATAACTTGGGCAGAGGGAGAGGTTCATCCCCACAGCACATGAGGTTTGTTTTGGTAACTGTGTCCCTGACACAGCCCTGGAGTTTGTTATTTTAGGCACACTTCCCCCCCTCATTACTTAGAATGGTTTTATAATCAGTTCTGTTCCATCAGTTTCATTATGCAGTAAAAAAAATAAATAGACATATAATTTTTTTTTAATTTAAATGGCTTCTAAACGAAATCTTTTTAACCAATACCTAGTTAAAACAAGATAATTTCCCTTAATTTTTTTGGGCCACTGATACTCTAAGATCTAGTGGCCAGTTTTGGGCAGCACTGCTACTGTCCCCTTTCCACACCCTGATGCTCAGGTTGAATCCAATCCAATCTGATCAAGCAAAGGACACATTCTCAAAGCACTGCTAAAGGCTTGAGTTGCATGAAGCCACCAGTATTCCAGAGGGTCCTACAGAGTGGCTTTGTATTAACCTTGTGTTCTTAGTTTGTATGGGAATAGGCTGGTAAGCAGAAATTAAACCACCATCTATATTTTTATTTAGTTGGTTTTGGTTTTGGTTTTGGAAGCCAGATTTCATTCCTTTCCCCCCAGCCACTTTTTTTGACTAGTCATAGTATTCAGCAGACTTCTTAATCCTCATATATTGCACATGATAACAAGAGTTGACTGAAATTTCACCACTAGTTTTAGAATGGAGAGGGTAAATTCATTTTCTGCACAGTAATAATGGGCTCTTCCTCCAGTGCAGACACTACGTGTGCACTGGTCATATCACCTGGGTATAAAAATTACATATGTTGCTACATGGCTTATCTGAAAAAGAAAAAACTTATCATTCAAGAAAAAACCCATATAATTAGGATCAGGGATGGAATTTCACTGGAAAATGTGGTGTAAAAATGCTTCTCATTTTAAATTAAGCTTTCAATGGCAAGTGCTTAGCTTTCAGCAACTCCTCTGAAACTCTTTTAATTGAAGTTCCATGAAAATCTGGGGAGTTCAGCTCAAGTTCACCTCCCAAACCCATCCTGATTTCATTAAAGATCTGATCTTTCTTTATTTGCCAATAAAATATATATATGTGTGTGTGCGTGTGTGTATAAATCAGTATGTGCTATATAACTGTATTTTGGGTTTTTTTAAAGGAACAGTTTCCCTTGCTTTATGAAGGATGGACTCTCTTTGGGTCTGGTTCAGAAGAGCACAGGCTCAGGCTGCTTTCCTTAGGGTTAATGTGGTGGAAATATTGTGACCTGTGTGAGCTGAAGGCTGAGCTTGCCTGGGTCAAGTTTAGGGGATTGCCACTTTATTTGCATTTTCCAGTCTTATCTCTTAAGACCTAATAAAGGTCTTGATTAGTTGGAAGGAAGGGTCTTGCTGTGGGCTTATATCTGGACAGAGATTTAATGGTTTTTTTGTTTTTTCTCTTAACCCTTCAGTTTTGTTCCATTTCCAGCTGTGGACAGATGTACCTGTGATGGCACCAAGGGGCTGAGGCTATTTATACAAAGGACTACTGACTCTTTGCTAAAGCAGCCAAATAGTAAGACACATATTCAAAAATTATATCCATGTATCAGAGGTTTTCGACTCAGCTTGAGTTCTTTCAAAGCAATGAATTTGGAGACATTCATTTTGCCCCTCCTGGGCAGAAACCAGGGTTCCTCTTTCCTTCCAGATTATCTCTGGTGTGTGGATTCCTGTGGGACCAAGAGGAAGGATTCCCAAGGCAGACAACTGTGATATTCCCAAATCCTGGACCAGTCCACTGGGTGCAGCTCTGCTCTTAGTTAGAATTTGGGTACCCCTTTTCCTGTTTTGTCCCACTTCTGGAGTAATAATTGATGTCAGGTTCTTTTCTTTTTTCTTCTGTTACCATTGCAACTGCAACCTGTTCCACACCACTCCTCCCAAGCCCTGCACGTTGCTATCTGCAGTTTAGTAAATCAGATCTCAGTGTTTCTGATCAGCGCCCAGCTGGAACCACACATCTTTGTTTCATGTATTTAATGTACTCAAAATACACTAAATGACAGTTTATAATATCATTATCAACAGTTAAAGACATTATAACTTCAAGAAATGAAAAGAAAGTGCAGCCATATGTCGAAATGCTTTATTTTGTGCACTTTTAACCCTCCCAAGAGTTCAGCTGCAAAAATGGGGACAGCACCGAGGGGCAGGGAGCAAATCCTATGTCTGCAAAATCATTTTCCAGCTTTCCCTCTGCTGCTGTCATGAAAGAGCACTGTGCTCTTTGGATGGTAAATAACAACCGAGGACTAATTTATTTTTCTTCATAAAATTATTTCTTGAATTGGGATCAAATGTGTTCCTTATTACACGGTTTGATAATTCAGTGATGCTTTCTCCCTATAACATACGAGCTGATTTAAAACTTCACTCCAAACAGCCTCAGGCTTATTAAGAACAGTGTGGACTGAGTATGGATTAGGTTTAAAAGTAATAAAAAAGTAGACCTGTTGGTTAGGTGAAAAATTCACTATCAGATTCCTGAGTGCAGCTTTCTTTTCATGTGCAAACTGCATTAAATGAGGCATTTAATTCAACAAATCCATAGTTCTGATCCACCAGAAATAGAGACTGGGTTAGTTCAATTTGTAACAAACGATCTCCATATGATCAAAGTCCTGAGAGCTGATTCCAACATACTGCTTAAATTAGTCTAACACCGAAGTGTTTGGCTCTGGGACAATATTTGGAATGTCTTACCAGAAGAAAAATTCCTCTGCACACATGGTTCCAATATCTGGGAATGCCAACCTTGCTTTTTAATGGGCTGACAGGGAGCCTCCGTGCTAACTTTCTGACTCCAAAAAGTTCTTGTGCTGTCACCCGCAAACCAGCTTGGATAATTTTTCCTTGGCTTCCTTATTAAAGCCTGAATGAAGGGATTGTGTGGCTTTCTTAATGTCACTTGGTCTGCTTGCCATAAATTCAAGCACTCATGATGAAAGCTCCACTTATATTTCGCTGGGAAATGGAATCAAGGAGAATGCACCCTCGTTCACAATAAATAACTAAAGTTGAGTTATTAAGTGTATTTCATATACCAGCCCCTTATTACATCAGCAGTTTAGATAATGGCTTCTTAAAAATCCTCCTCTCCTGCGAGCTCTGAGGAGTGCCTTGCACATAGGAGACCCTGTGCAGGAAAACCAACCCAGCCAGCTAGAGCAATAACTTAGGACTGTATTAACAAATATCAAATATTTACATTTTTACATGCTGCTGTCTGTTTAGATTAAGCAACCAGAGCAATACCAGCAGTCAGCAGCGAGGGCCGGGGCTGCTCCAGCCCTGCCAGGGAATTCTCAGCTGGGATTGTTTGTTTGCTTTGTGCAATGAAGACTGGAGCTGTTTACATTGCAGCTCCGCTTTTAGAGACTGCTAATTATGCTCTGGTGCTGAAACCCTCCGTTTCTTGCAATCTCCTGTCCTGCAAAAATCCCTGGCATCAGACTTGGGGAAAGCAATCTGAGGCACGGCAGGCAACAAAGGGTGTCCCGGTGCTTTATAACTGGGTTGGGTTTTTTTTAACGTGGTAAGCCAGGCTAACTGGAAGTTCATGCCTTTAACTTCAGCTTGATTTTCTTTATTTGTTGTTGGGTTTTTTGTTTGTTTATTTTTTCCTTTTTTTTAGTTTTTTTATTATTTTTTCCTTTTTTTTTGTTTTTTTTTTCCGAAGGAATGGACCTTGGCTGAATTTCCTCTTGGACTTTTACTGCTTCTAAGGGAACTTCTTCAGGTGAAATTGGCTGATACAGAGTAGTATCTCTCTATCTCTCCTTCTATTTCCATACATTAAACACATTATCTTTCTTTCCATTTTCCCCTCCCCTTATTGTATGTGCAGTCAGATGTAATAAACTGACAGTCACCCGGGAACAGCCAAGCTGACAGTGAGTAAATGCCCTGATTTAACATGTTAGTGTTAGAGTTTTGCAGTTCCTTCCTGATGAGTTAACAATATACCTTGTGTGGCTGTGAGGTTATTTTAAAATCTCTGGTAAGTATTTCTCAATACTTTAGAATGGCCAGAATGGGAGGAGGAGGAGGCAGGATGGAGGGTGATAGGTTGGGAGTCAGAAATTTGGCAAAATGATTGCTTTCATGGTAACTATTCTGAACAGGTGGCTAAGAAAGCCAATTAAACAGACTTTAGGAACAAATTAGGAGAGTAATCCATTGTCTGGGATCATTGAAATGCACTGTGTGGAATCTGTTCCCCAGAGGTGGCTGAATAATGAAAATCTATTTTTGTATAATTTTATTGTTTTTCTGTCTTCATTAAACATTCAAAGGACCTTGAGGTTTTATTTTTCCTTAGGAGTGGATAGAAAGGGATGATAACTTTTCCCAGAATTTCTGAAAAGGGATGTGATCCGATTTTTTAAAAAATAAACGAACAGGTACGAATATATTTTCATTCAAACAAGAGTTTATTAATGAAATAACTATTGTAGAAAACTATTTTTTTATTGTAAGATGAAAACCTTGGATAAATTCATAGGCAAAAGCTCTGAGTCATTCAGACAGAAATATTTTGATTAAAAAAAAGTGCCTGGCAAAGGCTAGTGAAGAAATTGTGAAACATGAGAGGAACCAATTCTGGGCCTTGTAGCTTCAGCAGAGGGCTCTAGAGATGTTGGGCCTTCTCCCAAGTTTTGGGAGTTCTCCAAAGCTTCAGCCCTCAAATTGCCAAATCTTTCATGTCACTGGGGTAGCTCAAAGCCAGCACAGGTCCCAACAGCAAGGACTTTGTGGCTGTAACCAGGAGTCTGCAACACAGCCCATGGCCCCTGCTTGGTCTTGGTCAGTTATAGACTGGCATTGGTTAAAAAAACCAAGCCAAACATCACTATGAATTAAGAGGAGGGCAATAGTAAATTTTGGTAGGGTTGTTTTGGGTTTTTTTCTTTTTCTTTTTTAGATTTAGGCCAGAGAAGAGCTCTCTGGCATTGCAAGCCACTGTACAGCAACAGCTCTGAGCTGCCACATAGGTCTGCATTTGAACCACTGACCCAGGAACAAAATAAATTATGTGTAGGCTGAGGGATGGAGATGGTGAGTGACAGAAGAATAGTGCTCAGAAATGGTTTTCAAGAGATTCTGTGTTCATTTAAGTAATGTAGCTGTTTAGCCAATTTATTCATTTGACAAGTTCCTTTTTTAACCATCCTAATTCACCATTTAGCCTAAGATGGCCTTCATTAGTTTGTTAGATATTCATTGAAAGAGATTTTAGCATAAATACAGTTCCAGAGAGGATTACTGCCCAGGGAATCTATTCTTTTAACCTACTTATTCAGCTATCCAGTATTTGTTGAAATGGACTCATATTTACATAGTCTCTTAATGAATTCTAGAAAAGCTTTTTTTTTGCAAAGGGAATATTGTTTTGTCAAAATTAGCTTACTTAAATACTTTTCAAAGCAGCCTGAGAACAAAGATTTCAAAGCTCCAGCCTAATATTTACTTTTTACACTGTACAGTAGTTTAGACTTGCCAGGAAAAGTGCACTTGCTTTTTTGTTTTGATTTGTTTAAATTTCTCTGCTTCTAGTTGTGAGATATATATATGTCATTTCTAGGGGTATGGAACTAATTGAGGAATATGTCCTGCCCTTGTTGAGGTGAACAGGGCAGATAAATAAAAACTCCATTGGACATAAATCTCCTCGACTAACATCAAAGAAACAGGATCCTGCTAAGTGTATTTGTATAATGCAGTAATTTATGCAAAAAGCAGCTTTTGTCAGCAATGCAACAAAGCAGCTTTGATAAATGTCCCCTAATTTATTGTCATGTATCTCAAATCAAAGTAAAACATTTACAGCCTGCATACTGAAGGAACCCAGGCCCAGGGTACTTAAAGGGTTTCTCTCCCTTTCCATCTCCCCCCCCCTTTTTTTAAAAAAAAAAAAAAAAAAAAAAAAAAGTACAAAAAGCTAAGTTGGGCAAAAGGTTAAAAAGGATCTGTTTTGAATGCTAAGTACTTTATACAAATTATGGGGAAAAAAATAATGAAGCTGCTTAAACAAGGATAGAAAAGCCTGTACAAATTCAGATTTAAAAATCCTCTTAGCTTTTCTCTTATGGGTGGTGTCTGATGAATCATAATGTGGATGCTAATTGTGTTTTACAGGGACAATTCCAGTTTCTCAGGCTTTGAGGGAATAAAATGGTGACTTTAGGTGGTAGCTCTTTGGAAGCAATGCTTCTCATTCTTATCTTCCCTCTGGATTCTGCCAAGTCTTTCCTATGCATGGCACATTCTGGAAGTCAGATCAAGTATGAGTTGTTAGGGGGGAGACACTTTTATTACTGACTTCAGGGAGGAAAATCACACCCTGGAAGAGGAGAAAGCCAATAGTGCCACGAGCAACATCCTCACCTAAGGGTGATGCTACTTGTGTGGTGTAGAAATGTGTTGACTTGTGTCAGTTCTTGGATGTATTACTATACTGCTTGGCCTTGTATCATACCATATGACACCAAAAAATAGTATCAAGGCCCATTTTGTGATGACAGTGACCATGAATGAGTGTGGCTGATAAGGCATGGTCTGAAATAGGCTTGACGTGGTGTCTCTTGGTGGCATTATCAGTAAACCCTGGCACAGGGACCACATGGGAGCTGTAGTGTTCATGCCCAGCAGGTCAGCCCAGCCCCATCAGGAGGTCTCCTCAGGAGCAATTCTCTGCCTTCAGCTGATCCATGAAGTTTTCAGAGCCCTCTCTGTAGAGGTTAGAAGAGAAAAACAGGCTCCAAAGGTGACCCTCACACCCACAGGAGGCAGAAGCTCGACCAGGGCAGGCCTGAAATCAGCTCACTGGGGTAAGACCATCAAATGCCTATCAGTCAGATGAGAAATTAAAATTACATGGACTTTTCAGTCATCCACAACATCTCTCAGTTAAAAAGACTAAACAGCTCCTTCTCGAGCCCCTTTGATATTTAGGGGTAGTGATAAATTAAGTTCTGTTTCAGCAGAGATCTAGTGTGGCTCCACATGTCAGTGAGCTTCAGAAGGAGACAGCATTTCTAGTTTGGGGTTTTTTTTTGTTTGTTTTTTGTGGTTTTTTTTTGTTTTTTTTTTTTGGTGGTTTTTTTTTTTTTGGTTAGAAAGCTCTGTTTATAATAAATATACAGCTTTAGGAGTATAATATCCTTTGAGAGGAGTTGTTTCAAAGTGTTTTACAACCCATCTGGTAGACTGACTCTAACCATTAGGCATGTTCTCACAGAACATGCCCTATTGGCACAGATAGTTGTATGGTTCTGGTACTGCAAAGCAGAAGAATGAAACTTTGAAAAACCAGGCCTGCTGCACCATAAAACAGAGACATGGAGTTCAATGAGACAGTGAAAAGGAGTAGCTGTTAAAAAAAAATAAAAAGGTTTTATTTTCTTTGTGTGAAAGTTCTGCCTGCTGGGAATGGGTCTGCTCCTCCCAGCACCAGCTCCCTTCTCGAAAGCGTGGAAGTCACCTGCACTATGGAGCAATTCCCTGTAATTTCTGATTCATGTCTGGCTTTGTTGCTCTTGTCATTAAGGTACATGGAGATTATAATTTAATATAGAATAGTTTAAGTTAATGTCATAATTACTAGGTTTATAATAAAATTCTTCAAAAATATTCTGCAGCTCCAGTCAATGAGATGAGTGCTGGTAACAATAAAAGCCTTAAAACAAAAAAAACCTGCTTAGCAAAGCTCATGGTAAGTGTTATGGTTGTACTGGGTGACCCACAGTAAAGCCCAGAGACCTGTCAGGTGTAAGGCTCCAAGGAAAGTCTCCAGGAACAGGTGCTTTTAAGGGAAAAAAAAAAAGCCCAGACACACATCTCACCTCATGGAATGCGGCAGGAGCCTCCCAGGTTCAAGCGGGATGTGGAGCAGCAGTGCCAGGACCAAAACCACAGCCCAGGTGGGAGTATGTGTGTCTGTCTGTGTATCTGTGTGTGTGTCTGTGTATCTGTGTGTGTGTGTATCTGTGTCTGTCTGTGTGTCTGTCCGTGTCTGTGTGTATCTGTATCTGTGTGTGTGTGTACTTGTCTGTGTGTGTGTGTACTTGTCTGTGTGTGTATCTGTGTGTGTGTGTGTGTGTGTGTATATGTGTGTGTCTCTGTGTGTGTGTGTCTCTGTGTCTGTGTGTATCTGTTTCTGTGTGATTCTGTGTCTGTGTGTGTATGTGTGTCTGTGTGTCAGTCTGTGTGTATGTGTGTGTGTGTGTGTCTGTGTATCTGTGTCTGTGTGTGTGTATCTTTGTGTCTTTCTCTGTATCTGTGTCTGCGTGTGTATATCTGTGTCTGTGTGTGTATATGTGTCTCTTTGTGTTCATATATGTGTCTGTGTGTATCTCCGTGTGTATCTGTGTTCGCGTGTGTGTGTCTGTGTGTGTGTATCTGTATCTGTGTTTGTGTCTCTGTGTCTGTGGGTGTGTGTATATCTGTGTGTGTGTACCTGTCTGCGTGTGCGTCTGTGTCTGTGTTTGTCTGTGTGTTGTTTGTGTGTGTGTCTGTGTGTGTGTGTCTGTGTGTGTCTTTATGCCTGTCTGTGTATATCTGTGTGTATGTGTGTATCTTTGTGTGTGTCTCTGTATCTGTGTGTGTATCTGTGTGTGTGTGCATGTGTGTTTGTGTCTGTATGTGTCTTTGTTTCTCTGCGTGTGTCTGTGTGTATCTGTCTGTGTACCTCTGTGTATCTGTGTGTGTGTGTATATCTCTGTGTGTGTGTCTGTTTTTGCCTGTGTGTGTGTTTGTGTCTGTGTGTGTGTATCTGTGTCTCTGTGTGTGTTTCTTTGTGTGTGTGTGTCTTTGTGTAAGTCTGTGTATCTGTGCCTGTCTGTGTGTACCTGTGTGTCTGTGTCTCTGTGTGTGTGTGTACGTCTATCTGAGTCAGTGTGTGTGTCTTTGTGTCTGTGTGTATCTCTGTGTGTGCGTCTGTGTGTGTTTTTGTGTGTGTGTCTTTGTGTTTGTGTGTATGTGTCTTGGTGTGTCTGTGTGTCTCTGTGTGTCTCTGTGTATCGTGTGTATGTATCTGTGTGTGTGTCTGTGTGTCTGTGTGTATCTGTGTGTGTGTCTTTGTGTCTTTGTTTATCTGACTGTGTGTATCTGTGTCTGTGTGTGTGTATGTGTGTGTGTGTGTGTCTGTCTGGGTGTCTGTGTGTGTACCTGTGCCTGTGTGTGTGTATTTGTGTCTGAGTGAGTCTGTGTGTGTGTCTGTGTTTGTGTATCTGTGTCTGTGTATGTGCGTGTCTGTGTGTATCTGTCTGTGTGTGTGTCTATCTGTGTGTCTGTGCGTGTGTTGGACTGTGTGTTTGTGTCTGCGTGTATCTGTGTCTGTGTATCTGTGTGTGTCTGTGCATGTGTCTTTGTGTCTGTGTGTATCTGTGTCTGTGTGTCTATGTGTCTGTGTGTGTCTGTGTGTCTGTGTGTATCTATGTCTGTGTGTGTCTGTGCATGTGTCTATCTGTGTGTTTCTGTGTGTATGTGTCTGTCTGTGTGTCTTTTTCTGTCTGTGTGTTTGTATCTGTGTGTATCTGTGTCTCTGTGTGTATGTGTGTGTGTCTTTGTGTCAGTCTGTGTGTATACGTGTCTGTGTGTACCTGTGTGTGTCTGTGTGTGTGTATGTGTGTGTGTGTGTCTTTGTGTCTGTCTGTGTTTATCTGTGTCTCTGTGTGTGTGTGTTTGTGTGTGTGTCTTTGTGTGTATGGGTCTCGGTGTGTCTGTGTGTGTGTGTCTGTGTGTGTCTTTGTGTCTGTATGTGTGTATCTCTGTCTGTACCCGTGTGTGTGTGTGTGTACGCATCTGTGTGTGTTTGTATATCTGTGTATGTGTGTGTGCGTGTCTGTCTGGGTGTCTGTGTGTGTGTGTCTGTGTATCTGTGTGTGTACCTGTGTCGGTTTGTGTCTGTGTCTGTGTGTCTGTGTTTGTGTCTGTGTATCTGTGTCTGTGTGTGTCTTGTGTGTCTATATATGTGTCTGTGTGTGTGTGCGTCTGTGTGTGTCTGTATCTGTGTGTGTCTGTCTGTGCATGTGTCTCTGTGTCTATATATGTCTCTGTGTGTGTACCTGTGTGTGTGTATCTGTCTATGTGTTTGTGTGTCTGTGTGTGTCTGTGCGTGTGTCTATCTGTGTGTTTCTGTGTGTCTGTGTCTGTCTGTTTTTCTGTCTGTGTTTGTATCTGTGTGTGTGTATTTGTGTCTCTGTGTGTATGTGTGTGTGTCTTTGAGTCAGTCTGTGTGTATACGTGTCTGTGTGTACTTGTGTGTGTCTGTGTGTATGTATGTGTGTCTATCTGTGTTTGTGTGTCTGTCTGTGTGTGTCTTTGTGTCTGTGTTTATCTGTGTCTGTGTATGTCTCTGTGTATTGTGTGTGTTTCTGTGTGTGTGTCTGTATGTGTGTATCTCTGTGTGCATCTGTGTGTGTGTATATCTGTGTATGTGTGTGTGTCTGTGTGTCTGTGTCTGTGTATCTGTGTCTGTGTGTCTTGTGTGTCTATATGTGTCTGTGTGTGTGTGCGTCTGTGTGTCTCTGTCTCTGTGTATCTGTCTGTGTGTATCTGTGTGTGTGTATCTATGTGTCTTTCTGTGTCTGTGTGTGTGTCTGCGTATCTGTGTCTATGTGTGTCTGTGTGTATATGTGTCTGTCTGCGCATGTGCCTGTCTGTGTGTATCTGTGTGTGTGTGTGTATCTGTGTGTGTGTGTGTATCTGTGTGTGTGTCTGTGTGTATGTCTGACTGTGTTTGTCTTTCTGTCTGAGTGTATCTGTGTGTGTGTGTGTCTGTGTCTGTACCTGTGTGTGTGTCTGTGTGTTTGTGTGTGTCTCTGTCTCTGTGTCTATCTGTGTGCATGTGTCTGTATCTGTGTGTGTCTGTCTGTGTATCTTTGTGTCTCTGTGCGTGTGTATCTGTGTCTGTGTGTCTGTGTGCGTGTGTATCTTTGTGTGAATCTATATGTCTGTGTGTCTGTCTTTGTATCTGTGTCGGTTTGTGTGTGTGTCTGTGTTTGTGTGTCTGTGTGTGTATCTCTGTGTGTATATGTATGTGTGTGTCTGTGTGTGTATCTCTGTGTGTATATGTATGTGTGTGTCTGTGTGTGTATCTTTGTGTCTGTGTGTGTATCTGTGCCTGTGTGTGTGTCTATATCTGTGTGTGTGTGTCTGTGTGTCTCTGCGTGTGTCTATCTGTGTCTGTGTGTGTCTGTATGTCTGTTTGTGTGTGTGTGTCTGTGTGTGTCTGTATCTGTGTCTGTGTGCATCTGTGTCTGTGTGCGTGTCTGACTGTGTGTCTTTGTGTTTGTGTGTATCTGTGTCGGTCTGTGTGTGTGTCTGTGTGTGTGTGTCTGTGTGTATCTGTGTCTGTGTCCATCTGTGTGTTTGTGTGTGTCTGTGTATCTGTGTCTGTGTGTGTGTCTGTCTGTGTCTCTGTGTGTGTGTGTGTCTTGTGTGTCTATATATATGTGTCTGTGTGTGTGTATCTGTGTCTGTGTGTTTGTGTGTGTCTGTGCGTGTGTCTATCTGTGTGTGTCTGTGTCTGTGTTTCTGTCTGTGTGTGTCTGTGTGCGTGTGTATCTTTGTGTGTATCTATATGTTTGTGTGTCTGTGTGTATGTGTCGGTGTGTGTGTCTTTGTGTGTCTGTGTGTGTGTATCTGTGTCTGTGTGTGTCTGTGCGTCTGTGTCTTTTTGTGTGTATCTTTGCCTGTGTGTGTGTCTGTCTCTGTGTCTCTGTGTGTGTATCTATGTCTGTGTGTGTCTCTGTGTGTGTCTATCTGTGTCTGCTTGTGTATGTGTCTGTGTCTGTCTGTGTGTGTCTTTGTGTCTGTCTGTGTTTATCTGTGTCTGTGTATGTCTCTGTGTATTGTGTGTGTTTCTGTGTGTGTGTCTGTATGTGTGTATCTCTGTGTGCATCTGTGTGTGTGTATATCTGTGTATGTGTGTGTCTGTGTGTCTGTGTCTGTGTATCTGTCTGTGTGTCTTGTGTGTCTATATGTGTCTGTGTGTGTGTGCGTCTGTGTGTCTCTGTCTCTGTGTATCTGTCTGTGTGTATCTGTGTGTGTATCTATGTCTTTCTGTGTCTGTGTGTCTGTGTGTATATGTGTCTGTCTGCGCATGTGCCTGTCTGTGTGTATCTGTGTTTGTCTGTGTGTGTCTGTGTGTATGTCTGACTGTGTTTGTCTTTCTGTCTGAGTGTATCTGTGTGTGTGTGTCTGTGTTTGTGTGTGTCTCTGTGTCTATCTGTGTGCATGTGTCTGTATCTGTGTGTGTCTGTCTGTGTATCTTTGTGTCTCTGTGCGTGTGTATCTGTGTCTGTGTGTGTATAAGTGTGTGTGTCTGTCTGTGTGCGTGTGTATCTTTGTGTGAATCTATATGTCTGTGTGTCTGTCTTTGTATCTGTGTCGGTTTGTGTGTGTGTCTGTGTTTGTGTGTCTGTGTGTGTATCTCTGTGTGTATATGTATGTGTGTGTCTGTGTGTGTATCTTTGTGCCTGTGTGTGTATCTGTGCCTGTGTGTGTGTGTCTATATCTGTGTGTGTGTCTGTGTGTCTCTGCGTGTGTCTATCTGTGTCTGTGTGTATCTGTGTCGGTCTGTGTGTATGTGTGTGTGTCTGTGTGTGTGTGTCTGAGTGTATCTGTGTCTGTGTCCATCTGTGTGTTTGTGTGTGTCTGTGTATCTGTGTCTGTGTGTGTGTCTGTCTGTGTCTCTGTGTGTGTGTGTGTCTTGTGTGTCTATATATATGTGTCTGTGTGTGTGTATCTGTGTGTGTTTGTGTGTCTGTGTGTGTGTCTGTGTGTGTGTGTCTGTGTCTGTGTTTCTGTCTGTGTGCGTGTGTATCTTTGTGTGTATCTATATGTTTGTGTGTCGGTGTGTGTGTCTTTGTGTGTGTATCTGTGTCTGTTTGTGTGTCTGTGTGTGTCTGTGTGTGTCTGTGCGTCTGTGTCTTTTTTGTGTGTATCTTTGCCTGTGTGTGTGTCTGTCTCTGTGTCTCTGTGTGTGTATCTATGTCTGTGTGTGTGTGTCTCTGTGTGTGTCTATCTGTGTCTGCTTGTGTATGTGTCTGTGTGTGTGTATCTGTGTGTCTGTATCTGTGTCTGTGTGCGTGTCTGACTGTGTCTTTGTGTCTGTGTGTATCTGTGTCTCTCTGTGTGTACCTGTGTGTGTGTGTGTGTCTTTGTGTCTGTCTGTGTTTATCTGTCTGTGTGTGTGTCTGTGTTTGTGTGTGCATCTGTCTGTGTGTGTGTCTGTGTATCTGTGTCTGTGTGTGTCTATTTGTGTGTGTGTCTGTGTGCGTGTGTATCTTTGTATCTATACGTGTGTCGGTTTGTGTGTGTGTCTGTGTGTGTCTGTGTTTGTGTGTGTGTGTATCTGTGTGTCTCTGTGTGTCTGTATCTGTGTCTGTGTGCATCTGTGTCTTTGTGTCTGTGTGTATCTGTGTCTGTGTCCATCTGTGTGTTTGTGTGTGTCTGTCTTTGTGTCTCTGTGTGTCTGTGTGTGTGTCTTGTGTGTCTATATATGTGTCTGTGTGTGTATCTGTGTCTATGTGTGTGTCTGTGTGTGTGTATGTGCATGTGCCTGTTTGTCTGTGTATGTGCATGTCTGTATGTGTCTGTCTGTGTGTGTCTGTGTTTGTGTGTTTGTCTGTGTGTATGTGTGTCTATATGTGTCTGTGTGTGTACCTGTGTGTGTCTGTCTGTGTGTCTGTGTTTGTCTGTGTATCTGTGTCTGTGTGTGTCTTGTGTGTCTATATATATGTGTCTGTGTGTGTGTCTCTCTATCTGTTTCTGTGTGTATCTGTCTGTGTGTATCTGTGTGTCTTTCTGTGTCTGTGTGTGTGTCTGTGTGTATGTGTCTGTCTGCATATGTGCCTGTCTGTGTGTATCTGTGTGTGTGTCTTTGTATCTGTGTATTTGTCTGTGTGTGCGTATGTCTGTGTGTATGTCTGACTGTGTTTGTCTTTCTTTCTAAGTGTGTCTGTGTCTGTGCATCTATATATTTGTCTGTGTGTGTCTGTGTGTGTTTGTACCTGTGTGTGTGTCTGTGTGCATGTATCTGTGTCTGTGTGTTTGTGTGTGTCTATCTGTGTGCGTCTGTGTCTGTTTGTCTGTGTGTATCTGTGTATGTCTGTGTGTCTGTGTCTGCATGTGTGTATCTGAACCTGTGTGTGTGTCTGTGTGCATGTATCTGTGTCTGTGTGTTTGTGTGTGTCTATCTGTGTGCGTCTGTGTCTGTTTGTCTGTGTCTGTATCTGTGTGTGTCTGTGTGTCTGTGTCTGCATGTGTGTATCTGAACCTGTGTGTGTGTCTGTGTGCGTGTGTATCTTTGTGTGTATCTATGTCCGCGTGTCTTTGTGTATCTGTGTTGGTTTGTGTGTGTGTTTGTGTGTCTGTGTGTATCTGTGTGTCTCTGTGTGTGTCTGTATCTGTGTCTGTGTGCGTGTCTGACTGTGTGTCTTTGTGTCTGTGTGTATCTGTGTCTGTCTGTATGTGTGTGTCAGTGTGTGTTTGTGTCTGTGTCCATCTGTGTGTTTGTGTGTGTCTGTGTATCTGTGTCTGTGTGTGTGTCTGTCTGTGTGTCTGTGTGTGTGTGTCTATATATGTGTCTGTGTGTATCTGTGTGTGTGTATCTGTGTCTGTGTGTGTGTATATGTGCCTGTCTGTGTATGTGCATGTCTGTGTGCGTCTGTCTGTGTGTGTCTGTCTGTGTGTATCTGTGTGTCTATGTGTGTGTGTGTGTCTGTGTCTGTATGCGTGTATCTGTGTCTGTATGTTTGTGTGTGTCTGTGCGTGTGTCTATCTGTGTGTGTGTCTGTGTCTGTCTGTGCTTCTGTGTATCTGTGTCTGTATCTGTGTGGGTGTCTGTGTCTGTGCTTCTGTGTATCTGTGTCTGTGTTTCTGTCTATGTGCGTATCTTTGTGTGTATCTATATGTCTGTGTGTCTGTGTGTATCTGTGTCGGTTTGTGTGTGTGTCTTTGTGTGTCTGTGTGTATCTGTGTCTGTGTGTGTCTGTGTCTTTTTGTGTGTGTCTGTGTGTGTGTGTGTGTGTCTGTCTCTGTGTGTGTATCTATGTCTGTGTGTGTGTGTGTATCTGTGTGTCTGTGTGTGTCTGTGTCTGTTTGCGTGTCTGACTGTGTGTCTTTGTGTCTGTGTGTATCTGTGTCTGTCTGTGTGTACCTGTGTGTATGTGTGTCTGTCTGTGTGTGTCTTTGTGTCTTTCTGTGCTTATCTGTCTGTGTGTTTGTGTCTATCTGTGTGTTTGTGTGTGTCTGTGTGTACCTTGTGTGTCTATGCATGTGTCTTTGTGTGCATGTGTCTTTGTGTGTGTGTCTGTGTGTATCTGTGTCTCTGTGTGTGTGTGTATGTGCCTGTTTGTCTGTGTATGTGCATGTCTGTGTGTGTCTGTGTTTGTGTGTCTGTCTGTCTGTGTGTCTGAGCCTGTGTGTTTGTGCGTGTGTCTATCTGCATGTCTGTCTGTGTATCTGTATCTGTGTGCGTGTGTATCTGTGTGTGTATCTATATGTCTGTGTGTCTGTCTGTGTGTATCTGTGTCGGTTTGTGTGTCCGTTTTTGCGTGTGTGTGTACCTGTGTCTGTGTGTGTCTGTGTGTCTGTGTCTTTGTGTGTGTATCTTTGCCTGTGTGTGTGTCTGTCTGTCTGTGTGTGTCTGTGTCTATCTATGTCTGCTTGTGTCGTGTTTGTGTGTGTGTGTGTATCTGTGTCTGTGTGCGTGTCTGACTGTGTGTCTGTATGTCTGTGTGTCTGTGTGTGTCTGTGTTTCTGTGTGTGTGTATCTGCATGTCTGTGTGTCTTTGTGTGTGTGTGTATCTCTGTGTATCTGTGTGTATATCTCTGTGTTTTTCTATCTGTGTGTGTGTCTGTGTCTGTGTGCGTGTGTATCTCTGAGTGTATATGTGTGTGTCTGTGTGTGTATCTTTGTGTCTGCGTGTGTGTATCTGTGCCTCTGTGTGTGTGTCTGTATCTCTGTGTGTGTCTGTGTGTCTATCTGTCTGTGTCTCTGTGTGTGTGTGCATCTGTGTGTCTCTGTGTGTCTGTGTGTGTGTCTGACTGTGTGTCTTTGTGTCTGTGTGTGTGTATGTGTGTCTTTGTGTTTATCTGTCTGTGTCTGTGTTTGTGTGTGTATCACTCTGTGTGTGTGTATCTGTCTGTGTGTGTCTGTGTGTTTGTCTATCTGTGTGTTTGTGTGTGTCTGTGTATCTGTGTCTGTGTGTTGTGTGTCTATGTGTCTGCGTGTGTGTGTCTACATGTGTATCTTTGTGTGTGTGTGAATATGTGTCTGTTTGTGTATGTGCATGTCTGTGTGTATGTGTGTCTGTCTGTGTGTATCTGTGTCAGTTTGTGTGTGTGTCTGTGTGTGTATCTGTGTGCCTGTGCCTGTGTGTGTCTGTGTGTGTGTCTGTCTGTGTGTCTCTGTGTGTGTGTCTGTGTCTGCTTGTCTGTGTTTTGTGTGTGTGTGTCTCTGTGTGTGTCTGTGTGTGTGCATCTGTCTCTGTGTGCGTGTCTGTCTTTGTGTATCTGTCTGTGTGTGTGTGTATCTTTGTGTATGTGTCTGTGTGTCTCTGTGTGTTGTGTGTCTATATATGTGTCTGCATATGTCTGTGTGTCTGTGTGTGTGTCTGTGTATGTGCATGTCTTTGTGTATCTGTGCGTGTCTGTGTCTGTGTTTGTGTGTCTGTGCGTGTGTCTATCTGTGTGTGTGTGTCTGTGTGTGTGTCTATCTCTGTGTGTGTCTGTGTGCGTGTATCTGTGTTGTGTCTGTGTTTCTGTCTGTGCGTGTTTAAGTGTGTGTGTCTGTGTGTCTGTGTGCGTGTGTATCTTTGTGTGTATCTATATGTCTGTGTGTGTATGTGTCTGTGTGTGTATCTGTGTCTGTCTGTGTGTGTGTCTGTGTGTGTCTATACGTGTCTGTCTTTGTGTGTGTATCTTTGCCTGTGTGTGTCTGAGTGTGTGTGTGTGTCTGTCTCTGTGTGTGTATCTGTCTGTGTGTGTCTATCTGTGTCTGCTTGTGTATGTTTCTGTGTTTGTGTGTGTATCTGTGTGTCTCTATGTGTGTCTGTGTGCGTCTGACTGTGTCTGTATCTTTGTGTGTGTATCTGTTTCTGTGTTTCTGTGTGTGTGTATACCTGTGTCTGTGTGTGTATCTGTCTGCGTGTCTGTGTCTTTGTGTGTGTTTGTGTGTATCTATGTCTGTGTATCTCTGTGTATCTGTGTGTGTTTTTGTGTATATCTGTCTGTGTGTGTGTGTCTTTGTGTCTGAGTTTATCTGTGTCTGTCTGTATCTGTGTGTGTGTATGTGTGTGTATTGTGTCTGTGTGTGTCTGTGTGTATCTTTGTGTCTGTGTGTGTGTGTGTGTCTGTATGTGTTTATCTGTCTGTGTGTTTGTGTGTGTGTATGTGTCTGTGTGTATGTCTGCCTGTGTTTGTCTTTGTGTGTGTGTATCTGTGTCTGTGTGTATCTGTGTCTGTGTGTCTATATATGTGTCTGTGTGTATCTGTGTCTCTTTGTTTGTGTGTGTACCTGTGTGTGTATCTTTGTGTCTGTGTGTGTGTATCTGTGTCTCTTTGTTTGTGTATCTGTGTATATGTGTCTGTGTGTGTATCTGTGCCTATGTGTGTGCCTGTCTGCGTGTCTGTTTGTGTATCTGTGAGTGTGTCTATCTATATCTGTGTCTGTGTTTCTGTCTGTGTGTGTGTGTGCCTTTGTGTGTTTCTATGTGTGTCTGTGTGTATCTATGTCTGTGTGTCTGTCTTTGTGTGTATCTGTGTCGGTTTGTGTGTGTATCTGTGTTTGTGTGTATGTGTCTGTGTGTGTATCTCTGTATCCGTATGTCTGTGTGCATCTGTGTGTGTGTGTCTGTGTGTGTATCTTTCTGTGTGCGTATCTGTCTGTTTGTCTGTGTGTATCTGTGTATGTCTGTGTGTACCTGTGTATGTGTGCGTCTGTCTGTGTGTATCTGTGCCTGTGTGTGTGTGTCTGTCTGTTTATCTGTGTCTGTCTGTATATGTGTGCGTGTGTGTATCGTGTGTGTCTCTGTGTCTGTGTGTGTATCACTGTGTTTGTGTATCACTGTGTTTGTGTATCTGTGTGTGTCTGTGTGTATCTGTGTCTGTCTGTTTCTGTGTGTCTACCTCTGTGTGTGTGTCTGTGTATGTCTGTGTGTATGTCTGACTGTGTCTTTGTGTCTTTGTGTATCTGTGTGTGTCTGTGTGTGTCTGTCTGTGCATGTGTCTGTGTGTATCTGTGTCTATATGTGTCTGTGTGTGTTTGTGTCTGTGTATGTGTGTCTGTGTGTGTCTGTCTGTGTATGTGCGTGTCTGTGTGTATCTGTGTGTGTCTATCTGCGTCTGTGTCTATATATTGTCTGTGTGTACCTGTGTGTGTACCTGTGTGTGTACCTGTGTGTCTGTGTGCGTGTATCTGTCTCTGTGTGTTTGTGTGTGTCTGTGCGTGTGTTTGTGTGTGTGTATCTTTGTGTGTATCTATGTCTGTGTGTTTGTCTTTGTGTGTATCTGTGTCGGTTTCTGTGTGTGTCTGTGTTTGTGTGCCTGTGTCTGTGTATCTTTGTGTCTGTCTTTGTGTGTATCTTTGTGACTGTGTGTGTGTATCTGTGTCTGTCTGTGTGCATATCTGTGTATGTCTGTGGCTGTGTGTGTCTATATCTGTGTGTGTCTGTATCTGTGTGTCTGTCTGTGGGTCTCTGTGTGTATCTATGTCTGTGTGTCTGTGTGTGTCTGTGTTTGCCTGTGTGTATCTGTGTCTCTGTGTGTCTGTGTCTGTGCATCTGTGTCTGTGTATCTGTGTGTGTATGTGTCTGTGTGTATCTGTGTGTGTACGTGTCTGTGTGTATCTGTGTGTGTATGTGTCTGTGTTTCTATGTGTGTATATCTGTCTGTGTGTGTATCTGTCTGTGTCTTTGTGTGCGTCCCTGTGTCTGTGTGTATCTGTGTCTGTGTATCTGTGTGTGTTTGTGTGTATATCTCTGTGTGTCTGTTTTTCTGTCTGTGTATTTGTATCTGTCTGTGTGTTTCTGTGTCTCTGTGTTTGTATGTCTTTGTGTGTCAGTCTGTGTGTATCTGTGTCTGTGTGTGTCTGTATGTGTCTTTGTGTCTGTCTTTGTCTGTCTGTATCTGTGTGCATGTATGTCTGCGTGTGTGTGTATTGTGTGTGTCTGTTTGTGTGCATCTGTGTGTGCATTTGTGTGTGTGTATCTGTGTGTTTCTGTCTTTGTGTCTGTGTGTCTCTGTGTATTGCGTGTGTGTGTTTGTGTGTGTGTGTGTGTCTGTCTGTGTGTATCTGTGTCTGTGCGTGTGTCTGTGTGTGTATGTGTCTGTGTTTGTGTGCGTATCACTCTGTGTGTGTGTATATCTGTATATCTGTCTGTGTGTGTGTATCCGTGTCTGTGTGTGTGTCTGTGTATCTGTCTGTGTCTGTCTGTGTGTGTATGTTTGTGTGTATCTGTGTCTGTGTGTGTCTGTGTATCTGTGTCTGTGTGTCTATATATGTGTCTGTGTGTGTCTATTTGTGTTTATCTGTGTGTCTGTGTGTCTGTTTCTGTCTGTGTGTGTGTATCTGTGTTTATCTTTGTGTGTCTGTTTCTGTGTGTGTGTGTATATCTGTGTCTGTGTGTCTTTGTGTGTGTGTCTGTGTATCAGTGTGTATCTGTCTGTGTGTGTATCTGTCTGTGTGTGTGTGTTGGAAGTTTTTTGGAAGAAAAGGGACATGTGAGCAATCCTGACTAATTAGCTTTAGCCAGACTGAGCTAAGGGCCTCAAGGCCCACCTGCAAGTTTATATTATAAACTTATTAAAGTTTATTATTATTTATTAATAATAATAAATATTATTAAAATATTTATTATTTGCTATGTGCAAAACATGAGGGAGCTGGGAGCAGAAAAGAAGAATAACAGGATGGGAAAGCATCGCATAGACAGCACATAAACAGTTGTATTGAACCAGTTCTGAGCCCCTGAGAAGAAGAAACTTACGGCAGATAAAAAGTTGCAACCAGGACTCCTGCGATCAGCAAAGCAGAACAAGGACAATAAGCAGCACCCTATTGCAACGCCACTACAGGTGTGTGGACAGCAACACGCAGCCAATCAACATGAGCCACGAAGACACCAAGACCATATAAATGTAACACTTTGCTTAATAAAATTGAGCTTAGTTACTAACTCATACTGAGTCGTCTCTGCGCCGCAAGCCCGCCTCCGCGTGTGTGTCTGTGTGTGTCTCTGTGTGTGTCTGTCTGTGGGCACATATCTGTGTCTGTGCGTGTGTGTGTGTATCTGTCTGTGTGTCTGTCTGTCCGTGTGTGTATCTGTGTCTGTGTGTCTGTCCGTGTGTCTGTGTGTGTGTGTGTCTGTCTGTGTGTCTGTCTGTCCGTGTGTGTATGTGTGTGTCTGTATCTGTCTGTGTGTCTGTTCGTGTGTCTGTGTGTGTCTGTTTCTATGTGTATCTGTGTGTATGTGTGTGTGTATATCTGTGTCTGTTTTTCTGTGTGTGTGCATCTGTCCCTTTGTGTGTGTCTGTGTGTTTGTACCTATGTCTGTGTGTGTGTCTGCGTCTGTGTGTATCTGTCTGTGTGTGTATCTGTTTCTGTGTATCTGTTTGTCTGTGTGTATCTGTGTCTGTGTGTATCTGTGTCTATGTGTCTGTCTGTGTATGTGCATGTCTGTGTGTATCTGTGTGTGTCTGTGTCTGTGTGTCTGTGCGTGTGTCTATCTGTGTGTGTCTATTTGTGTGTCTGTGTGCGTGTATCTGTGTTGTGTGTCTGTCTGTGCATGTATAAGTGTGTGTGTGTGTCTGTGTGTCTGTGTGCATGTGTATCTTTGTGTGTATCTATATGTTTGTGTGTGTATGTGTCTGTGCGTGTGTATCTGTGTCTGTCTGTGTGTGTATCTGTGTCTGTGTGTGTATCTGTGTGTCTGTGTGTGTCTATGTGTGTCTTTGTGTGTGTATCTTTGCCTGTGTGTGTCTGAGTGTGTGTGTGTGTCTGTCTCTGTGTCTCTATCTATGTCTGTGTGTTTGTCTGTGTGTGTCTATCTGTATCTGCTTGTGTGTGTGTCTGTGTTTGTGTACCTGTGTCTGTGTGTATCTGTGTGTCTGTCTTTGTGTGTATCTTTGTGACTGTGTGTGTGTATCTGTGTCTGTCTGGGTGCATATCTGTGTATGTCTGCGTATATCTGTGCCTGTGTGTGTCTGTGTCTGTGTGTGTGTGTCTGTCTGTGGGTCTCTGTGTGTGTATCTATGTCTGTGTGTCTGTGTTTGCCTGTGTGTATCTGTGTCTCTGTGTGTGTCTGTGCGTATCTGTCTGTGTGCGTCTGTCTTTGTGTCTGTATCTGTGTGTGTTTGTGTTTGTCTGTGTGTGTATGTGTCTGTGTTTCTATGTGTGTATATCTGTCTGTGTGTGTATCTGTCTGCGTGTCTTTGTGTGCATCCCTGTGTCTGTGTGTCTGTGTGTATCTGTGTCTGTGTATCTGTGTGTGTTTGTGTGTATATCTCTGTGTGTCTGTTTTTCTGTCTGTGTATTTGTATCTGTCTGTGTGTTTCTGTGTCTCTGTGTTTGTATGTCTTTGTGTGTCAGTCTGTGTGTATCTGTGTCTGTGTGTGTGTGTGTCTTTGTGTCTGTCTTTGTTTACCTGTCTGTCTGTATCTCTGTGCATGTATGTCTGTGTGTGTGTGTATTGTGTGTGTCTGTGTGTGTGCGTTTGTGTGTGCATTTGTGTGTATCTGTGTGTTTCTGTCTTTGTGTCTGTGTGTGTCTCTGTGTATCGTGTGTGTATCTGTGTGTGTGTGTATGTGTCTGTGTGTCTGTCTGTGTGCATCTGTGTCTGTCCGTGTGTATCTGTGTGTGTGTGTCTGTGTGTGTCTGTGTGTGTATCACTCTGTGTGTGTGTATATCTGTGTATCTGTCTGTGTGTGTGTATCCATGTCTGTGTGTGTGTGTCTGTGTATCTGCCTGTGTCTTTGTGTCTGCGTGTGTATGTTTGTGTGTATCTTTGTATATCTGTGTCTGTGTGTATCTGTCTGTGTGTGTGTCTGTGTATCTGTGTCTATATATGTGTGTGTGTGTATTTGTGTTTATCTGTGTGTGTGTCTGTGTATGTCTGTGTATCTGGCTGTGTGTGTATCTGTGTGTGTGTCTGTGTGTCTGTTTCTGTCTGTGTATGTGTATCTGTGTTTGTATGTCTGTTTCTGTGTGTGTGTGTATATCTGTGTCTGTGTGTCTTTGTGTGTGTGTCTGTGTATCAGTGTGTATCTGTCTGTGTGTGTATCTGTCTGTCTGTCTGTGTGTGTGTTGGGAGTTTTTTGGAAGAAAAGGGACATGTGAGCAATCCTGACTAATTAGCTTTAGCCAGAGTGAGCTAAGGGCCTCAAGGCCCACCTGCAAGTTTATTAAAAGATCAGCTAAGTGCAAAACATGAGGGAGCTGGGAGCAGAAAAGAAGAATAACAGGATGGGAAAGCATCGCATAGACAGCACATAAAGAGTTGTATTGAACCAGTTCTGAGCCCCTGAGAAGAAGAAACTTACGGCAGATAAAAAGTTGCAACCAGGACTCCTGCGATCAGCAAAGCAGAACAAGGACAGTAAGCAGCACCCTATTGCAACGCCACTACAGGTGTGTGGACAGCAACACGCAGCCAATCAACATGAGCCACGAAGACACCAAGACCATATAAATGTAACACTTTGCTTAATAAAATTGAGCTTAGTTACTAACTCATACTGAGTCGTCTCTGCGCCGCAAGCCCGCCTCCGCGTGTGTGTCTGTGTGTGTCTCTGTGTGTGTCTGTCTGTGGGCACATATCTGTGTCTGTGCGTGTGTGTGTGTATCTGTCTGTGTGTCTGTCTGTCCGTGTGTGTATCTGTGTCTGTGTGTCTGTCCGTGTGTCTGTGTGTGTGTGTGTCTGTCTGTGTGTCTGTCTGTCCGTGTGTGTATGTGTGTGTCTGTATCTGTCTGTGTGTCTGTTCGTGTGTCTGTGTGTGTCTGTTTCTATGTGTATCTGTGTGTATGTGTGTGTGTATATCTGTGTCTGTGTTTTTCTGTGTGTGTGCATCTGTCCCTTTGTGTGTGTCTGTGTGTTTGTACCTATGTCTGTGTGTGTGTCTGCGTGTGTGTTTGTGTCTGTGTGTATCTGTCTGTGTGTGTGGATCTGCCTATGTGTCTGTGTGTGTATGTTTCTGTGCATCTGTTTGTGTGTCTGTGTGTATCCGTGTCTGTGTGTATCTGTCTGTGTGTTTGTGTGTCTGTCTGTGTGTGTATCTGTGTGTCTATCTTTCTGTGTGTCTGTGAGTGTCTATCTTTGTGTGTGTTTCTGTGTATCTGTGTCTGTGTGTGTCTGTGCGTCTTTGTGTATGTCTTTGTGTGTATCTGTGTGTCTGTCAGTGTATCTGTGTGTGTGTGTGTATCTGTGTTTCTATCTGTGTGTCTGTGTGCGTGTGTATCTTTGTGTGTGTGTGTCTGTGTATCTGTTTGTGTATGTCAGTGTCTGTGTGTGTATCTATGTGTGTGTGTGTGTCTGTGTATATCTGTCTGTGTGTGTGTATATTGTGTGTGTATATGTGTGTGTGCATGAGTATATACACGCATGTATGCATAGTGAAGCCTGGCTGTATATATACATATATATACAATACGCCCTCCCCCATATGCATACGTGCTGTGTGGGCATTAATGTATAGCTGTATACATATATATCACAGATAGATAGATATAGGCTGGAAAAGACCTCTGAGCTCATCCCTCCAGCCCATGACCTAACAGCACCACACTGGCTAGGCCATGGCATACAGTGCCACACCAACCTTTCCTGAAACACCTCCAGGGACAGTGACTCCACCGCTTCCCTGGGCAGTCCATTCCAGTGCCCGATCCCCCTCTCCAGGAGGAAGTGCTCTCCAGCAGTGGTGCAGCCCCGGGTGACAGGAGGGGTGACAAGTGCTGTGTGCAGGCTGCATGCAGCAGCCCCAGCCCTGCAACCCAGCCAGGGCCACTTAAAATAATGTTGGTGTTTTGTAGTCAGCTTGTGATGAAATTTTATCCCAATACTTTTTAAAGCAGAGACAGCTGTGAGTAGCTGTTAAATAGACACAAACAAGAGCTCAGTCAAAAGTAGGCATGTTCAACATTGTGCTTTCTATATAAGTTGTGCTATGAGACCACAAAAATGAAGAAACCCAAAACATATTAATTATTTGAAATAGAAACACTCTCTTTTCAAGGGCTTTCAATGTCTTACTTAGGTGTCGCATTGACTTTTGAAATCTCTGAAGCCCCTTTATCTCAGTGCATTTATTCTGTGAGAGTTACATATTGACACATGTTTTTGGTTTATTATGTAATGCTTCAGTAAGTAAATGCAAATTACCAATAATGATCTTTTTAATCTGAAACATAACTTGACCAAAATCAAACTTTTCAAGCAAATGAATGGAGATTTTTTTTTTTTTTAAGTTTGTCTCATTTCACAAATTAGTTTCAGTGTCTGACACACACCCATGTCAAAGAAGTTCACATTTAATGTGAGTAGGACAAATAAAAAAAAAAACACCAACCCCAAAATCAACACTCCCTTGCCCCCCACAATGTGTCATTAAAACCACATGGATTTCAGATTCTTGTTCTTATAGAGAAAATTGCATTAACAGATTCTGACCTCGAGACTAAGCCAAGCTACAAGTGTTAAAGGCCCAGCATCTCCCTTCTGATCAGCCAGGACTGTTTCTGCATACTGACTAAATAAATGCAGCCTACTGATGTAAAAGCATCCTGCACATGTCTCATATTAATGGTATTTTCCTAATAGTAATAGCATTAAAAGCCTGCCTACTTTGCTATTGAGTTACTTTATTTAGGATAATTTGCCCAGAAAGACTATCCAGGAGCATGTGAACAAGCATATCATTTTATAACACTTAACTTAAAATATCTAAATCAAAGCAAGCTGACAGTTTAATTCCAGAACTGGTATTTTTCCATTTAAAAAAAAAATCTCTTGTGTTTCTTGAATAATTTATTATCTGGATTTTTGTTGTATTTTCCACATGGAATTTATGAAGAAAAAAAAATTTTTTTTTTTTCTAAAAAAAAGTTTGGAAGAGCAAAAATTCACACATGGAAAACAAATGAGCACTGGAACCACTCCTGATAGCTGATGGCTCCTTGGTGTGCCACCAAAATTCAGGCAGACCCTTCAAATCAAGGAGATGATGCCCGCAGTGGCCGTGCCCCCTTGCTGGAGCCCCACGACAGCCACCAAATGCTGGAGTGGAGCTGAACTGCCAAATTCCATTTTTCCCCTCCTGATTCCTTTCAATTAAATAGATTTGTTTGCTGCAGAAGGGTCTCTGCATATTTTATAGTCTGGGGGGGTGTGTAGGACTCAGCCAAACCCCTCTCTCCTGTGTGCTCCCGGGCACGCGTGGCCCTGGCTCCCACCCTGCTCCTCACCCCCATCCTGCACACACCAGCACCAGGGATGCTGAGCAGGGGCTGAGCAGGACCTTCTGGAGGTTGGGTTTATCCACACCCCTCTGTGGAGTCAAAAAACGAAAAAAAAATAACTAAATGGTAGAGGTGCAAGCAATTGGACTCATGCATCTTCTTTCTTTAGCAGGCCACTAAAGCAAAGGGTGAGGAGATGAGGGTTCAAAGGAATATGAAGAAAGAAGAGTTGCTCCTCTGCTCTTGTGGTAAGAGATCACACACACTTTAAATACCTTCTTGAACTGGCAGGTTAAGAAACCTGCCACTCATCACACAGCAGATTAAATAACTGGTGAATTATGTGCTAGAAAAATTAGGATGGATTACATAAATATCTGTTAAGGCTATGATAAATATTTATAAACAATCTTCCTTGCAGAACATGTCTCTGTCATTCATTTCACTGCAATGAAAAACCTGGAACAATGGAACTAATGACTACATTGTTCCAAAGTTAAGTAGTATATCTAATAAGGAAAATAATCAAATGAGCCAAATTCTTTATGAACACAACAGTGAAGCAATTAAAATAAATGTGATTTTCCAGATCAAAACTTCTGGTTGTTAATTACTATATGGCACCTATCCTAGTCATATGAGTTTCCCTCGCAGCTGTTTTTATTTCATGATGTATTTTGAAATCCCAGGAGCCTGGTCCTGGGATCTGCCATGCAGACAGTTGCCTGAAAACCAGGATACGTATCAAGTGTTTATAATCTGGGTAGAGCAACTCTCAAGACAGGCCTCTGAGAACAAGCACTTTCTTGCCATTTGCATTGTGTTTGCAATGTGTTTCCAATGAAGATAATTTATTGATGCACAGTGCTGAGGCTGGGGTGTGCAGGGTTGCTGGACCATGTGCAGCAAAGTCCAGGGAGCCCAGAGCATCCCCTGGCACCCTGGGCAGAGGGTGAAGGCAACAGGAGATGGGGTCTGTGATGCAAATAACTCAGAGCCAAGTCAGTGTTTCTCAGATCTTCTACAGCCTCCAATGCTCTGCATCTGACAGCTTCTCTTCCTTCTTTTTTTTTTTTTTTAAACTTCTGGCATTTTTTTGGTGTCTGAGCTGAGACAGGAGGGTTTCTGCCTCTGCAGGGCCAGCAGGCTTGTTCGACCAGGACCACATCACCCCTAGAGCACCTTGAAACCCTGGCATGTTGCAGCCAATTTATTCAAGGCTGTATTTTAGTATCTGTGGGTTATTAATGAGATTAAAGAACCCAGTTACAGGGAATGACAAATGCAGTTTGTTGGATGTTAAGCAGATATTGGCATCCTTCAGTGCAGCTCAGGAGTCAGTGATTGCAGCTATTGACCAAGCTAAAGCCATGAGCAATATGATATTGATTAGACAATGGGTATTGTATTTACCCACATGGTTTTATTGGGTGAGGCTCAATGCAATGTTTTTATTTGGAAAACTTAAGGAAGATTTTTTAATTAAAATGTTGTAAGGAGAGCCTAGCAGCCTCTTTGCTTTTCTTTTTAAAGGCTACAGATTTCTTGTCTTCTTTCTTTAAAACTGCATGGCCCCACCTTCCAAAAGATCAAGAGTAATAGTAACAATATTAATAATACAGTGTCCTGGAATTTCTCTGCATTCCTCAAGAGAACTTTAATTTTTTCCAGAAACTGTTTTCTGACAACAGTCACCTCTTCTGCTTTTCTTTTTACTCTGCCTGGACTGTCAGAACTCTGGCTGAGTCAAAATGATGGCTTTGAATGGGGGGGACACCTCTCCTGCTAACTGGGACCACAGCCAGGACCCCAGTGTGGCAAGAGGAGGGCAGGCAGGGATGGAGCTCTGAAAAAATCATGCTGAGAGGAGAATGGGAGAACAAACCAAGGGGGAAACCGCTCAGGGCTTGATAAATAGGTGAAAAAAACCCAAACCTGTACCTAGGGTTGGATCACAGCCCTGAAGAAGAGAATCTACAGAACAGAAATGAACAGGAAAAAAGGTGTTAGGGATGGATTTTTCCACGGCAGCATTTGAAGTTGTGAGGCTGGTGGTGGTCACCAAGGGCAAGGGTGGCCCATGGCTGGATGGAACTGAAGACCACGGCTCCAGCCAAAGCTCAGGTAGCTGCTGAGAGGCCAGGGACCATCAGCCAAAAGTCACCAACAGCTCTTGGTGCCACAGCAGCACCAGCAGCACCCTGTCAGGAAACGGGAAGCCTCAAAGGGGAGAAGAGAAATGAAAAGATTTTTCCAAGTGAATTTCTAAATAGATTGAACAATGCTCATAAACCAGTAAAGCCCAAATTCATCCAGAGAGAAACAGCTGTAATTGGGTAGTGCTTTGTACTTTGCCCTTCCATAATACCCACACACTTTCAGCTGTGGTCCTGCAACTTGTGAGGTGGTGTCTAGGCAGCAGCCAAGGGCTCCAGCAACCAAGAGCTGCCCTCTGCTTGGCCCCTGTGATGAGCAGGGGGTGGTCCTGGCCCTGCTGAGGCCACTGGGAAGCTCTGCAGGCTCTGTGAGGCCCAGCCCAGTGCATGTGATGAAGAGGATGTTGTGTTGATTCCTCACATTTGCAGACATCTCAGCTGATCAGTCCAAGGCATCCCTGGAGAAGATGTCCTGTTTTGCTCTTGCTCCCATCAATTGCATTCCCATTCTCTGAGAGATTTTTCTTTTTTTTTTTTTAAAATCTCACAGCACTATCATGTTTGCCAGCCCCAACATCACATTCCTCTCTTTCATCAGAAGACTGACTCATAGCATCTTTCAATTCAGACTAGTTGGTTTTTGTTTTTTTTTTTCTGTGGGACTTTGGCCCAAACAACACGACACACAAGGCATCCACCCAGGCTCAACACACAGCGAGGCACCCGCCCAGCACAGGGGTGAAATCAGACCCATATTTCCCCCATCTTCTTTGCCCCTGGAAATTTTTACCATCCTGAGACTACTGTAGCCATGCTTAGGTGCAATAACAGCATTTCACCTCCCTCTGCTGCACTGTAACTCTCCAGGCTTCTGGCCATGGAGCCTTTAACTCTTTTTATCCATCCCAGACCATCCCTGATGTGCTGCTGCCTGTTCCCATGTGTAAGGCAGCTTCTCACTGCTGCTCCTTCCACTCTTGAACCTGATGCTTTCCAGCTCCAGGCTCTGGAAGGAGAGGCAGGATGTGCAGGATGCCTGGAGGAGTGGGTGAACGGCTGCTGGACCTGCAGCTTCTCCATCTGCATCGTGTCACGGGAACACAGAATGGCACCAAGATGTACTTTTCCTCATCAGATGTGGGCAAACTTGGCTGGAGAACAAGTGCAAAAGCTCATCTTCCTTCAGCTGCTTGTAATTCATGCTTGAGCAAGAGCATTATTTGGGGCTTAAGTCAGATTCTTCTAAGTAGGTCACAATTCTAGACACAAACTCTTGCCTCTGACTTCTCAGAAACAGGGATTCTCAGGCTCTCCTGATTTGTGCAACACCTCAGGTGCCCTCTTATCAGCTTTATCCACTCATCAAATGGATGCACAAAACAAACAGTACTAAGTTGCTGCCTGCATGGGGTTCAGACTTGGAAAAGTTCCTCTGCCTTGGGTGGCTGCCATTCCTCTGCCTGATTTGAATGGATGATTTTTCCCATTTTGATGATGCTCCAGTAGCCAGGTAAAAGGATGTATCCTCCCTCTCCCATGGTTATTCCATCAGTGGGAGAACAGAAGGGTGCAGAGATGACCATGAAACTCCAGTGCATCTGGGATTTGCTGTCTGAAAAAGTGCAGTCCATGCTATAAACCAGAATTCATTTCAGCAGAACAGAGATCAATTCCCCAAATCATCACAGCATGTGTTAGACATTAATTCTTCTGCGTAACACCATGAGGGGTTTGGACACACCCAGGGAAATAATGAGGGAGTTGATAAAAGAAGGCAACAGGAGAAAGAATAGAGTAGAAGGGAATAATACACAATGCAATACAGCACAGTAAAGCACAATACAACATAACACATGGGCACATGGATGGGGTACAGAGAACTGGCAGGATGTGGCTTTATGGCATTGCAGCAGGATAGTGCTGATAACCCACACCCCGGCTCATCATCCTGATACTGAAAATGACAGTGATTTGCTTTTTTCAAGCCAAAAGAAAGACAGACGGTGAGGCCCCCCAATGGAAGGATGAGCCTGACCTTTAAAAATACTACTGGGAAGTATAAACCAACCAACCAACCACTGTATCTCTCACTACAGCTGGAGACTGGCAGGTAAATACAGTTTTAGCAAAGTCACCTGGCCAGGGGAGACTATCAGTAGGGGTGGATAGCTCTCATTAGATGACAGATGTTGGGACATTTATCCACATCACAATCTCAGATGGTTTTTTTTATTCCTTGGTTGCTGCTTTGGTGTGCAGTGGTAAAATGCTGGAGCTGGCACACAGCTTGTTTCTGGGGTCATCTTTGTATCACTGAAATGAGTTGAAGTGTTATTTTACAGTGGTATACAGGATGCCCACAGCCTTTTATGTTTTATTTTTGTTTCTGTGAAGTTTCACTTCCTCTTCTGAAAAGAAACAAAGCATTAATGTCCAGTTGAATGGACTGTTGGAAAAGCCACATAGGAAGAGTGAGCACATGAACTTCTGTGAAACAAATGCCTTTGTTCCCCAACAGTTTAGTGATAGCAAATATTTATTGGCATTTTCCTTCCACAGGGGCGTTAACAATTATAATGTGCTAGTACATACATCATGAGGACTTTCAGATTTTGAACAGAACATCTGTTGGTCAAAGATGAAAAAAAAAAAAAAAAATCTATTTTTCCAGGGTTATGAATCTAACAGCATCACAAATTATCCCTAGGAAAACATTTCAAAAGCCTGAACTCGCACTTATGGAAAAAGGAACACAGATAGAGGAAACAGATAAATATGTGTTGTGTTAGGAGGCTTTGTTTTCTGAAATGATCTATTGTTCCGGAGAAGTGGTTAACAAACAAATTACTGTCTGTGTCCAATGCAGCCAGCTCTTTGGTTCCACTGAACAGATGTTGAGGTGAAGCAGATTAAAGCTTAATTCACAATAGGGCTGTACCACAGGAAAGGTGCCCTAAGTTTATCTATTGTTAAATAATATAATTTATCGTCTTTGAGGGCTACGGAGCAATTTCTGCTCCTTTTCTACTTTTTTAAACAGAGATTTATAACCTAGATAATCCCCAATTTTAGATATTGGCTGCAGGTTATATTTGAAAGAATTTCCCAAAAGACTGATAACCCCTTTCTTTCCCCTAACCACAGTCAAACCAGTGAACTAATATGATGCCTGCTTCAAATAAATGTATTTGCTGCCTCTGTGCATGATAAGTTTTCATTTAGTCTATGATCAGCTGACAGTATGCAAGTTTGCAGATACCAGTAATTGAATACAGATAACCTTGGTTGTTGACCTATGCCGAGCTCTGACTGTCTTGTTCCCATTGTTTCTGTTTGTGCCAGTTGACACAAAACTGATGTGGGCTGAATTTCTATATTAGCCATCCATTATAGTGGGAATTGCTTATCGTTAGGGATGGATATTGCAAGAAGTTTCTATTTATTTAACCTAATAAGATGGCAAAAATGAACCCGAC